>NW_015151281.1:187966-191108 GCF_000732505.1 Cyprinodon variegatus | reverse complement strand
AAAGAGTGAGAGCAGAGGGAGAGCATATACTGTATAGGAGAGAGAGACAAAGGGAGGGCTAACGAGCAGACAAGGAACAGGTGTGAGAGGAGACAACGAGGGAGCCAAGGAGAAAGGAACATACACACACAAGAGGGCAAAAGAGGACAACAGAAAAACATGAGAACTAATATAAATCTAGAAATACAACAAAACTGGAATTAGGCCAATAAATCTAGAAAACAAGGAGCAAAGAAAAGAACAGCAGAACCAAGACCATGACACTTCCAGGTTATCCAGCTATGATGCAGTTGAGAGGAAAACTGATAGAATAAGGTGTCTGCCTTGGTGTTCTTAAAATTCAGAAATATTGAGATGGACAGGTTGAGTTAGGAGAAGAAAAAAATATCAGAAGGACTGAGTTCAGAATGTAGATGTGATAAATTCTCATGATTAGTCTTTATTCACAAGGGAGCTTAAGCAAAAATATGTTCTGTTTTTATAAAGTGTTTATGGTGTTTTCGTTGTTGGCATTCATATAAATATACTGCTGTGATGACCCAGTATACGATTGATTGATTTTTTTTAATTTAATGTGATACTAGTCATTTAATAGAAATGTAGTCATTAAAATGCAATAAAAATGCTCTAAATTTAGCATAATTTCATTAGTATGTTGTGCATTAATCAGCTGTAGAGCCAGCCCTTGGACATGATCTCCTCTCTCCTCTGGGGTAGCACGATACTGCCTTTCTTTGTAAAATCCCTGTTGAGGTTTGATCCCCTGTGCATTGCAGCAAACAAAAAGTAGGCCCTAATGAGATGAAATTCTTCATGGCAGGCAGTGAAGCTGCCTGATTAATGCTTATTGGCTAAACACACTAAAACATTTTTGACTGACAGTGGCCAGACAGAGGGGACACTTTCCTCATGGGAATCGGAGAAGAGAAAATAAAGCGATCATTCAGTCAGACCATTCGTCTTGTGCTGAACTCTTGCCATGATTTCTGTCATGTCGAGGGTTTTATTTCAGAACCCTTCACAACAGCAATTTGCACCAGTTGTAGTGATGTGTTTTATGTGTTTCAACATTTGTTAGTGCAATACGTTACCTTTGGATTTGGATAACACCACTGAGTCCCCTCATTTCCAGAGACCTGGAGCCACAACTGCAGTTTATACAAATGAATATACTTTCCTGCCTGATGTCTGTCTAAAGGGTGGCTTTAGTTTTGCTGTATATTATAAAAAAAAAGTCATTGTTTTTCTTTCTATTTAGCCCTCTAAACAAGTTTGGCCATTTTCCAAAGAATATTCAAAGACAATAAAACTAACCTTATCAAATTTTTACATTAAATTTACACCTGAAACAATCATTTGTGAATATGCTTAAAGTATTTCACTGTAAACTGTGATAACAGATTAAAAATATAATTGAGCAGATGCTTGTACAGTAATCTTGTTATTATTAATGTTTGTATTGTTACATACATACTGCTGTTCCCTTGACAGTTTACTATGAACCCCTAAATAGTCAACAGCCAAGTGTTGCGTTTTCCACACTGATGCTTTTGATGGAACAACCACTGAGGTGAATACTGCACACGGGAAACAAAATGTTTTATATTCACTTTTATACTTTATGCAAGATAAACATTCTTTTCTTTAGCAGAGGAGAACCTTGAATAAACGAACATACAGTGATGTTAAAATTTTGAAAGGTAAAGTGGACGATTCAAGGTCTTGTGGAAAAAATAATAGACTGTGATAACTTGGCATAGAGCAATACAAGGAATACAAATGAGTGACCTCAAAGATATTTGTCATTGGTGAGAGCAAGCCCATCTGTTAGCTAAGCAGGTGTAAAGACTCCAGTGGCAGACTTGCTCCAGCTCATTGTTCCAGACATCCACCATGTCATACAGAATCATTTTATTACAGAAATTGTTGTGGCCTCATTGTCTGGGCTATTGTTGTAATGTGAATTGAATAATATCACAAGGACGTTTTTAGCAGTAACGTGCAAGAGTATGTGCAATGTGGCAGCAAAGTAATCATTTAGCTATCATTACTTTTTTGCAGAGAAAGAAGGGCTTTAACACCCCATTATACTGATCTGATGCTCCCTTATTGGCACAAAAATTGATCTTTATCTTAGTAATCACTTCATTACATGATAGTTCTTCTGCCTCTGGAGTTTTTTTGACTCAGAAAATGTACACAGTACTTGAACAGAAGGAAAAAGTGTTCACCTTGTGTCACTGAAAGGTCTTTGGGGATTTCAGAACTGACTGCAAAAAATAGAAAACTTAGGTCATGCTGGCATATATGACATGTCTTCATCATGCCTGCGAAGAAATGTTTTTTTTTAAGTTTCTTCCACTGTGCTGTCACATAACACAAGGCTAATGTGCAGCTCAAAAAAAGAGTAAGTGGTACATATAGAAAGATATGCAAAGCAAGGATTAGACGGCATTTCAAAAATAAAACCATTTTTGATAGTCAGTTAAATAACTAGTAGCAGTCCAGTAATTGCTAAATCATATTTAATCATAACCATCTAATTTAAATTGCGGAGGTCAGTACATGTGACAGGAAAGTGCATATGTAAGTGCACTTGGCGCACATAACAGTGATGCGCAACTTTAGCATAAGCACAGAGGAGAGACGATCGTGCTGAGCAACTGATTCAATGACAGCTTCCTACTGAAAAACGCTCACTGAAGGCTAAATGTTTCTGTGATTAGCCCATTATGTGCAGGAATAAAGATTATAAGCATTGGCAAGAAGAACTCCTGTTTAATTCTATTGCAAAGAATATATAGTAGTAGCCCTTCAAAATCCTCCCACTTTCATTGATGGGACCTTGACTGGTCCCCTTTAATTCCTTTTTAAACATCAATATTTTTACTAAAATATTCTCTCTGTCATGATTCGGGGACATTAAGAACTCACTGTAATAATAATAATAATAATAATACATTTTATTTAAAAAGGCGCCTTTCTGGACACTCAAGGTCACCGTACAAAAACATAAAAAGTGTCAGAAAAAATAAAAATAATAATTATAATTATAAAGACATTTAAAAACATTTAAAAAAAATACAGAGGCTGTGACAGTGAAATTGATACATAAGAGTCTATACACAACAAAGGTCCTACA
>NW_015151281.1:162661-183292 GCF_000732505.1 Cyprinodon variegatus | reverse complement strand
TGAAGTTGGTGGGGTCGGCAGCAGGTTTTTTTTACAATCGGGGTGATGGCAGAAGATTTGAGAGGTGTAGGGACAGTTCCAGTGGTGAGGGAGGAGTGGATGATAGCGGAGATGAGGGGAGCCAGAGAGGGAAGGCAGGTTTTGACAAGTTGTGTTGGGAGGGGGTCCAGTTGACAGGTGGATGATTTGGATTTCCGGATGAGCTCTGTGATTTCCGAGACAGTGGGAGGATGGAAGGAGGATAATAAATGTGTAGGCGGGGGGAGATCTGCTGAGTTGCTGAGATGAGCCGTTGATCCAAGGTTCTGGTGAATGTTCTTGATTTTGTCTGTGAAGTATGACATGATGTCATTGCAGAAGGAGGTTGTGTAAAGGTGCAGGGGGAAAGGGTCCTGGGGTTTGATGGTATTGTTAAGTATAGAGAAAAGTGACTTAGAGCTCTGTTGATTCAGTGAAAGGGTGGAGTCCGAGTAAAAAGTATGCAAGAGGGGTCACTCCAGTGGCTGTAAGTTGGAGGGGATTTTGCTGGGAGTTGAAGGGAAGTGGGCTGCCATTCGGCTGGGAAGGGCCATTTTGAGTGGCTGCTACCTATTATATAGTCAAATGAAGGCTGTCAATGTGCAAAAATATGAAATTCTACAACATCTTATTTCTTGTATCACAAGCAAGAAACATCATCACATCTACATGATTATTTTGCAACTAACTTGTAAAACCACACACATAAAAATAGTGCAGATTCATTTTCAGATGTGTAGACCTTTTAATTATTTAATCTACTAATTAATAACATATTTAGCGCATAATTGATCCTCTAGATGTTATGACCTGCTGCTCCGGGTTTTTGATTCTGTTCAAGTTTTCACTTGAACCCAATCACCCAATCAGCATCCAAAGTTCATCTTAAAAGGCCTCCGATCCGCATCTCGTCTTCTAACTAGTGCACAGGCGGTGGTTGCGCAGTGTGACTTCATTCAGATGACCCTGTTTCAACCCACCTCCAGCCCTTCCTCCACCATTGTAGCTAAAACTTCATCAGAGTTTCAATACCCGGACTCTTACTGCGTTCCCTGTCTCAACTGTTCCGGCAGCAGACCGCCATGTTGGGCCTGGTTCTGCCAGAGGTTTCTTCCCAATGGGGGGTTTTTCCTCTCCACTGTTGCACATGCTTGCTCATCATGGACAGGTTCTCCAACTTGTGTTATCCAACTGGAATTCCATTTTCCAGGTCCCTGAGTGAAACTCTAGTATCAGCTAACATAGTCCACTGGATCTCCCCATAAAGCTCAGCATACTGTCTCGCTAGCAGTCTACAGACTGACCAACTTCATCTCCACTCCACCACCAGTTTCAGGCCTAGGGGGAAACAGCCCTGTTCTTTACTCCTGTTCATGCATATCTTTCAAAATTCAGTGCTATGTTTCCTGAGCACCAAAGACCAAGTAATTGTATCAATACATTTCTTCTAATTGTCGTTTCTGTCCATGTGAGTTTTTCAGATTTAATTGGATTTATCCTTGTCTTGCCACCTCTCTCATTAAATCTGCAAGATTTCTTCAATTAGAGTTATTTAGATTTTTATAAACTCATCATGATGTACTTTAGGATTCTTTTCTAATTTATTTTATTTTTGCCATGGGCAAGACCCCCAAAAGATTGCCAAATATTAATGCAACCTAGTAAAATCCATTTCTTCATGATTTAACTTTTGCCTAGAGGATCTTTTCTTAGAGACTTCCAGCATTCACACTTAAACTTGCCTTAAAGCCATAACAATTTGGATAACTTCCTCCCACCACGACAGTTCCCAATTCCCGGAGCCTCCCTCACTGTACAGACCAACACCTCCTAGACCCTGATCATTTCTCCTTGGCTGCCATCCACTACCAATGACCAATAAAGTCACTCAGCTTGCTACACCCCTTATACTCCAGACCGTTTCTTGTTTGTATCTCCCCATCTCAACCTCACAGTGAACCATTCCATGTTAAAGGAACCCTTGGACCAGACTTAACTATTTATACTGTATTTCAATAAACCTGTTAAACCTTCATCCACGTCTGGCTTTCTGGTTATTACTCCTTAAATATAGTTCAGCGATGTGTTTTCTGCAGGGCCACTAATTTTTCTTCCAGGTGTTTTACTGTAAAATATTTTCCCCTTGATAAATTAGGTAAGCATTTTGTATTTACTCAAGTTACACTTCCTGATATTCTAATTTTATTTAGTTTGATCTGAAATATTTACATATACCCAACAAGCAAAAACATCCATAAGGAGTACTATTACTATACGGTTAGTATATCAGTGTTAAATGCATGTTGTCCACCTTGAGTAAAAATTTATAAAAATCTTTGGAAACAACATGACATTTTTTTTCTTGGGGTTCCTGAAGATGAATGAAAACAGCTCCCAAACAAAATCAAGAATAAGTCTATTATACTGCGTACATGAAAGAATTTATTTCTTTCTTCTTTAAAAATGTTCAGCCTTCAGTTTCTCCAAAAAAATGTCTGACAAAGTATCCTTTAGTTTTGTCTCTTTATAACACAGTATTATTTATGTAGGTTAGTCTCGTTGTGCTGTGTGTTGAGTGGGATCACATCAGATGTGTTCTGAAGAGTTCCTTTCAAGTCTCTTCTGACATGACTGCTATGACGGATGTCAAAATATTACAAACAAGAGTGTAATGGTGGAGAAAACACAGCCTATGAGTCACACTGATAAGTCAGAGGAAGCAATCGTTGAAGGACAGAGAGGACAGATGAACACTGCCAAAACAGCTTTGACTGAGAATGGAAAATGGTCAAAATTGATACAGGGAGAAAACACAGTAGTTACTGTATGAGGCATTGCTGCTGTTTAGGTAGGGAAGCAGGGTGCGTACTCTTAAGTGTGTATGCAACAGTTAGCATATAATATAATTTAAATAAAATCCCCTATTGGCAGTGACATGTTGTGGGGATGCTTTTCTAGAGCAGGGACAAGGAAGCTGGTCAAATTTGATGGTTATATAAACAAATCTAAATACAGGGCGATCCGAGACCACACTAGAAGGTTCATCTTCCAGTACAACAATAATAGAGATTCATCTATTTTTAAAGTTTAGAAGAGAGAATCTTATTGCATGATTGTTTTTAATACATCAAAACTGGACTCATGATCAAAGTAAGCAGGTCATATTGATGGAATTTTGTATGACCTTCAACTAGTTAGATTATTTTTCTGTTGTGCATTGGTGTGCTCTGTGTAATTGTCAACCATTTATCTTCTCTTTCTTGTTTAATTCTCCATGCTTAACCCAGTACACTCCATTTCTTCATTAATTAACTCGTGCCTAGAGGATCTCTTCTTAGAGACTTCCAGCGTTCACACTTCAACTTACCTTAAAGCCATAACATCCTGGATCACTTCCTCCCGCAAAGACAGTTCCCAATTCCTGAAGCCTCCCTCACCATACGGACCAACACTTCCTAGACCGTGATAATTTCTCCCTGGCATCCATCCACTACCTCAGACCAATAAAGTCACTCAGTTTGCTACACTCCTTATACTCCAGACCATTTCTTGTTTGTATCTTTCCTTCTCAATCTCACAGTGAACCATTCCATGTTAAAGGAAGCCTTGGACCAGACTTAACTATTTATACTGTATTTCAACAAACCTGTTAAACCTCCTTCCACGTATTTTGATAGTTTCTTGCACTTAGCTGGGTAGCTTGCCTCAAAACAAGAGAAAAATGTCCATCATTAATCTTACACCATCATAGCAAAACCACACCAAAGTAGACACTGGGATTAAACCTATATATGGTGTATTAATGTTGTCTGTTTGACATAGAACATCCCAGTTCTTTTAAAAAATGAAGCATGTATAAAAATGACAAAAACACAACTTCTGCTCGACACGCTTACCCCTTGCTCACACAGGCTCCGGTGCGGTTATCGAGCCGACGGAGACCGCAACTCCCGCACACCCCCTCTCACACCGCCCTTTTGACTACGGTGCGGTGCGGCTCTGCGACTCCGGCAACAGGTCCGGAGATTTAACAGAAGTTCACTTGAGTTCACGTAACTTCACGCGATAACACGGCCCAAACAAGGATATTTGCGAGAGGCTTGTTGCGGAGGGCTCCGGCATGCCGCAAGGATAGCTTTCTTGCGGAATTTTCTGCAGCGCCGGAGTGTCTCGGTAACCGCAGCCGGACAGCTCAGCAGCCGGTGAGAGAGGTTTACGTCTTTTTAATGACTTGGAATCACTGCCGCGCCGCACCCACCGCACCGCAACGGTAAGACCGGAGTCGTGTGAGCCTGGGGTCAGAGAGAAATATTGTGGCCTTGCAACTGGGACCATTTTATGATTCATCCAAAAAAACCAATTGATTGTTTTTTTTTAAAAGACATCATTGAATATAAACTGATCAAATTCAAGTGCGTCTTGAATTTTGAACAAATCCCATTAGCATTGTTCAGAAATATTTTTTTGTTCTCTTACGCCATTTCCAAATTTGCTCAAACTTGGAACTTATATAATTTATCGAATAAATCAAGTGAGATCTCTCTTTAGCCTTTTCTGTCAAAGCAAAGAAGAAACTCCCAAGGCTTTTTTTTACTTCATGCTTTTCTGTTTTCCACATCAGTCAAGGCTCCTTAATAACCATTCATCTGCCTAAATTAACAACCCTCAGATGTATGTTCCTAATATTAACAAAATACTGTAAAACAGGCTTGAACCAGCTGCACTCAGATTAAAATTTTTAGAACAGCTTTTTTCTGCTCTTATTCCCCAGGATGCAATCACGTAATTTACATAGTCTCTTATAAAAACCATGCTCATTTTACAACGCGTTTCACTTTGATGTTGATGATATTTGAAAGCATTATTCCTTTCTGCCAAATGCTTAATGTGCTGTAAATTGAGGGCTGGTGGATATATTAGTGAAGTCTTTCACAGTTTTTGGTTGTTGAGTGAAAGTAGAATCAAAGAACAGGAAGATCATAGTGAAAAAAAGTAATGTGACAAAGGGAGAGGGGCATCAACTCTAGACATGGAGTATGATTAAGGAGTTAGTTGCACACAAGTGACTTTATCTAGAACAAGAATAGACAGCATTGGTCCTCGAGTGTCACTGCAGCTTTCAAATGTACATGTATCCTTGCTCCAACACACCTCTAACAAAAGGCCAAACTACCTAATTTGCATGTCACCAAACGTTAGCAGAGGCCTGGCTGTTAACAATTCTCTAGCATGTGTTTGATCAGGGAAACACGCAAAAGCTGCTGGACAGTGTAATTTGAGGAATGACATTACCTAAACCTGATCTAGAAACAGATCAGAAAAAAGGAAGCATGCTGACTCCTGTTAAAAGGGAGTTTTTCCACTCCACTATCACTACAAGCAGGTTTGGTGTAAGGGATTGCTTTTGAAGGAATGAGTCAATGCAATCAACTGTTTTTCCTTAGATATAAAACTTTTAATCAGTTTGATTGTATGATCTGGTTGAATTTTCTATGTAAAGTGCCTTGAGATGACATGTGCTATAAATTGGCGCTATATAGATAAACTGAATTGAATTAACTTAACTGGTATAGCTAATGTGTTTTGAAATGTTTTGTTAATCATGTCTTAACACAACTTGCAGGTTTGAAATGTGTAACTTAGACATAATGGCAAGAGTAACTCACATTTAATCATGATTTTTATAAATGCATTAAGTCTCCCAAAATAGAGACTAGTGTATTAGTAAATTAATTACAACTGTAATTTGCTCACTGACCAGGGTTCTTAGTCTCTTACACAAAAGGTTGGACTTCTGGATCGGCTGTTTAAATAAAGATGTCTTCACCGGTTTAGTCATTTAGATTATGGCAGAGTTATTAATCACCAATCAAATAAACCTCTTTATGTTTATTTGGATGTTACTGAAAGAAGAGTGAATCCAGCCTGAGTGATAAATTGTTCACTGTCAAAAATAAACACAGAAGACCAAGGGTCAAAATACAATGGTACCTTTATTAGCTAATATCATACAGTATTATTAAATCAAATTACTACGCAGACACTAAACACTACAGAAAATAAGCACAAGTAATTAAACAAATAACGGGGGAAAATTAGTTTAAAAGTTCATTCAAGGGTCTCTGAGGAATGTTCAAGTTTAGGGTGACCAGATGTCCTCTTTTTCCCGGACATGTCCTACTTTCCAAAATACCTGAAAAAATGTCCGGGGGGAATTTCAAAATCGTGCAGGATTTTGGTGGACTACAGTGCAGCATGTAGTCGAAACACACCGGACACTTGAACCGAGTCGTCAGCTCCGGGGCTGGTCAGGGAGCCCCGGCGGACAGGGGCAGGGAGCAAGCGAGGGACGGAGCGACCGAACCCAACCCTGACAAAAAGTGCTGGAAGTAGCTGTTACCGTGGTAATGGAAACAGTTTTTTTTGGTCTGTTTTTAGGTCCCACCTATACGAAGGCCTTAAATAAGAGAATCACCATGTGTTAAGCAGTGAATGTAACACTTTATCTCTGACTTTACTGGTGCTGGATCAGTTCCCTTGTTCCTAGTTGTCATCACAAATGTCCCGGTCCTTGAAAGTTTGATCATAAATATAACACTTAGAAAATAATAATGGTCAAACAATATAGCAAAATTATAACCTGTAAAGCCAGATTGTTAATGTGAAGCACTCTGGTTTAGCGCTAAACAATATAAGTCTCCAACCAATCAAGTCAGTTTGGGTAGAGGAGGGACATTCAGCAGAACCATCCGAGCTGTTTGGACGAAACAAAACTTAATGCCTGCCTTTCCATCTTTGGTTTCAGCCAGTCATGGTGATAAAGAATTAGCAGCAGACATCATAAGAACCCTCGAAAACGCATGCTCCTGCTGTTCCTCTTTCAAAAATGCAATCTCAGATTCTGACAAAATGGATGTGATAGCAGCAGCTGTGTGTTTGTCCTGTACTGCCATGATATTTTTTTAATGTTGACCTGTAGGCTTGGAAGCTTTTGCTTTCACGACAGTTATATGTCCCATCTTGAACCATAATAATACAATGTGATTGGCTGATGTTTTTAGAGTTAGTCTGACAAAAACTAACAAAGTAAAAAATATTATGAATTATAAAATTAAATATACAACAGCCATGTAAATGAATTTGAAGTATTTATGTGTGAACACTACACCATGAAAGTAATTTTGGTTTTACACTAATGAATTGACCCACAATGCATTGGCAATGTCTTACACCTCCTACTGTAGCTGTAAGCCATTGCAAAGGAAGGGTAAGACAATACAAGGTGCTTCATTAGATTAAAGGTCCCCCCATCTCGGCAACAGTGTGGCCCACCCGCACCATAACATCAACCAGTTCTCTCCTACTGAGCATGTGCATACATGAAAAGTTTTTTTAATGGATTCAAATGTAAAGACCTTTAACATAATAGTGCATGAAATATAAGCAGTTACTAACATCTTATATGCAGTTATGTTTTGCAGTGCTGGTCATTTGAAATTGTTTATGTGCAAATGCAATGGCAAATGACTAAAACTAATCTTCAAGTATATCTTCAGAGTATTTCTTTTGCAGTAGAAGGCTATAACGAACAGAAAGAGAAGGGAAGACCAGAAGTGTTAGATAAGATCAGGGCCGGCAAAGAAGAGTCGCCCCTGAAATACATAAGACAGACACCGTTATCAGTTTGTCGCAGCTAAAAAGCAACTCTTGTCACACAAAAGGAGCTGAAACTTTGAGACAGGATTTAATGAAGCAGTTCATTAGTACTTGAAAGCTGATCTCAGATCTCAGGGTAACTTTGCACCCCAACATAATAGTATTTGAGTAGCAAGAGAGGAAAATAATGATAGGTCTTATCTGTTACTTACTTACTCATGCCAGCTGCAGTACTTACTGTACTAGCTTGAATCGGAAACTGCAATGCAATAAGGTTTCAAAAATTTTTATTTTTTTAATGTTCAAACTAAAACATTTGAACTTCTATATCATAAATAAATGTAGAGTAAATATATTTCTTAAAAAAATATCTTCTTAAATTTGTCATGGCAACGTCAAGCGAGCTAGTGGTAGCGGCAGCAGACTAGTAAATTTACTTGGTCTTATTACAAAAACGAGGAGGAAATACAGTACAGAAACTTATTTCAGATTTGTCTGGTCACAAGAGACTTTATCTCCATGACCCCAGAGCGCACCTGAACAGTTGGACACCTGTAACCAGGCAGGGAACCCTGCCTGTAGCTCACAGTAAGAGCATGGTGCTCTCATATCTATTCCTGCAGTTTAACGTAAACATAGTATTTTAGAGTGTTATATTGATCTTTTGTTTTTTGAGTAATGTATGTGGAGAACTGTTCAATCATGTTTAGATACTATAACAATATAAATATTTCCTTGTGGTTTGCAGAAAAGGATTTTGGAGCTAACAGAGTCACATGTGACATAAACACAGAGCTCAAGTTCATGCCATTGTTATTGTGTTATTGGGAAATGTAATTAATAGTGCATATATTCACCTGAGAACTGATGATGTGTGTGTGTGTGTTACAGACCATGGTCGGATGCACTGAAGTGTATATGATAATAAAGTAGTGAATTTCAATCTATTTACTTATTTATTTTTATTTTAAATAGGCCTATAGTCTCATAGGTATTTTATAAAAAAAAAAGCATCCCCTGTTCAAAATTGCTTCCAACAGCCGTTTCTGGGCATGTTAACAGGAAATTTCAGTGGATATAGAAAGTGTGAAAAAGGAGCCCAGAAAAATCAAGGTTTAGCACAGCCTTAAGAGCTTGTGAAATAATTTCCATCAAAAACCTTTTTGGAAGTTTCAGAAGATTGGGACCCAACCCTGTTATCAGAGCTTCAAGCGTCGTAAGGAAAAACTGGACAAGACTGTCGCTCAATTTATAGTAAAGTACTCTTTTTGGTTTATATTATGAACAAAATTACAAACATGAATTGGAAATCTAGTCCTTATAGTTAGAAATCTATATGTTCAAACCCTTGTATCGTGATCTTCGTGAGCATCGGTCTCCAACTAAAATATTCAAGGGCCAGTGTCTTTCAACTTTTTGATGTGTCACAATTAAAAGGCTAAACTGCTTTACCAGCATGCAGTGAGGCTTTGCTAATGAACCCATATTGGAATTAGCTGTGTTGAGGCAGAAGTGTATAAAAGTTGCAAGACAGTGGTATTCATGGACTAGAATCTAAGACCACTATTCTAGAGCCAACAGCATCTCTCCCATGTTACCTTAGGTTGTTTCCCTGTTGTTACAAATAGACCAAGACAGTTCCAGTAAAAGTTATGTATAAAGAGATTGAAGTACACTTACATTTGTTTAAGTAGGCTGGCATTTCTTGTTAAAACCCTTTTTGGTTTATATGAGGAAATTATCATTATAAGATATCCCAAGATATCCTACTACACAATATCATTACGCAAACCACTTCCAATGCTTTTAATATGCTTGGATTCAAAGAAAGAGAGGAAGTTGGAGCGTTCAAAGAAATATGGCAAAGAAACATCTCAAAGAGAGAGCCGGAAGCTGTGGAGGAAAACAGAGATTTTCTTGTCTTAAAAGGTCAGATCTAACCTCTACATTAATGTCCAAAAAAAAACAGAGGAATAAAACTTATCTTAATATTGCACTATATGTTGTGAAAACCAACCTATTCTAATTTGTATGACATACAGTAGGCCATTTATTTTGTAAATAAAAACACCTCTCATGTGGGTCAAACAATCCCATGTGAATAGACATGGTGCTTTCGAGGAAAAATTTGATGTGTGACCAGTCAGTTGAAATCTGCAATGGCCAATAGAAGTTGATGAGCACTTGTCATGTTTCTGACCTCATTAATCTCTCTTTGGTGTGAGCTATAATTGCTTCTTACACTAGAGTTATTGGTTTGTGGGCAGAGCCAATGGTGGCATCCACTGATCAGACTCAGAGGGCCCAAGTGCTGCACTGATGATCTATTCTTCTTCCCCTAAGTGTTTGTTTATTTGTTCTGCAGCTGCAAGAAAAAAAGTTAACAATGAAAAGCTCTAAAGGACAGTTTAAAGCGGGGTGTCAAAGTGGTCCCAGAAAGGGCTGTGTGGCTGCAGGCTTTCTTTCCAACCAGGCGATAGCACACCAGACTCCAGTCATCTCATCTAGTCATCATGTTCAGATTGGACTCACTTGATGAGTCCAGTTTGAAGGTCTGGAAAAAACAAAGTTTAAGTTGTTGCTAAGAAACGTGATAAGACATGTTAAAATATATATATATATTTTTTTTTACAGATTTGGTGAGCATCATCGCCCAAGCGGAAATGACTGAGTTTCAGAATTCCAATAATTTTAAATATACCTAAAAAAAGAACAACAACCAAACTGTATAGAAACTGAAAAAGGATAGAAATGTAACTTTATTGATCTCACAATGGAGAAATTAACAAACTGCTGCCTTTGTAGGTGAACGCAGACAGTGCCACAGACAGGAGGCCTCTGATTGGTTAAATCTACATCTGCTCTACACTGCGTATTTCCTGTTTGGTACCTTACCGGCTTGTTTGTTTGTATGACCGCCATTGTGGAAAACTTGTGAAAATGGACCAGCTAGAAGAGCGAAGTGTACAAGAACGCTGGGACCCTTTTTCCACCTGGATCCCCGCTCTTTTTCGCCCTCATGTCTCTCCGTTGTCCAACAAACTTGCCGCTTGCGTTTTTCCACTTCCTCACTGCCTCGGCCGCACTAGACCCACAGCTAGTTTGAGATTGTTCCTCTTGCATTGTGGTGTGGAATAACATAGCACAGACCACGCTTCAATATTGGGCATAAATCAAAAATATCTGTGACACACATATTTTTTATGTCGCAGATAGAATTAGGATCCAGAACAGGGCAAGCTATTCTTTATCATTTAATCATGCTGCTGATCAATTTAGTTAATCCTGATATTTTGAGGCTTCTGTAGCTAATAGTTATTTTTTTCTTTGCATTCTCGGTCCTTGGCTTATCTTTGTTTTTTTTTTTTGTTTTTTTGTTTTTTTAAATCAATGTTATCCATATTATTTCCATACAAGCTACTACTTTCAAAGATACTCATTGCTGCTGCTATTAGTACTTCTTCTCTTCATGAGCTGTTGCTGGTTGGCATCCAAATTAAACACTTATTGTTGCCACCTAGCAAACTGGGGTGTAAAACGGTAAATAAATAAATAAATAAGAATAAAAAACAAAGACTAAGTGGATTCTGGTTGTTCTGTGGTTCTCCAGAACTGACAAATGGCCAGTCTATACCTGCTTGTAATAGGTTGATATGTAAATCCTGATCTTTTTTTTTTTTTAAGCATCAGTCTAAACTCTAAAATGCCAATAAACTGCTGAAAATCTTCAATTAATTATATTATAACAAAGTATGTTACATAACAGTGTTTTCAACAAATGTCACTATTACTTTTGCACACAGCATGATGAGAAGTGTATAAAACCCTGAGGTGACAGGTGGCTAATGGGAGGGTGCAAACTGACCGTGGATTGAGGTATCAACATAAACCAATGCTTCCCATGACAGATACCACTCTGCTCTAAAACACCAGATGCAGATGCCAGGGCCACTCAACAATGTAATGGGATGCTCAAAACTGTCTGGATTAGAGTGTTTTAATAATTTTTGTGACAAGCTACTCAATGACATGGCTTGAAATTGCCTGCTTACAACAGTGCCAGTCTTTCCTGATGAAAGAAGAATGGGAAATTTCTCATCAGTGACACCTTTTTAAGTTAAACACTTGTGCAGGATTGACATCTTTAGATTTTTCTATTATAGAAACTCCTGTTAATTTAAATATTGAGTTTTTTTTTCTTATAAAATAATGATTGAGAGCAGTTATCCTTTTGCTACGAACTCTATTGCATGTTCTAGTTTTCTAAGGGTAGCATGTATGTGATTATGGTTTTTATTTATTCACTAATCTTCTCCGCCTGCAGGCTTAACTCATGAAACGCTTTGATAGCATTTTAACAAGGGAACCTGTGGCTGCATACCCCCCAGATATTATGTCGGCTACATGATTATAAAAGGTGGTGATTAGTTTATGCCTCTAGCCTCTGTTATAACTGCATTCCACATTTTAAACCCTAGAAATTACATGGTGTGGACATTTAGACTTTTAGAAATCCCCTTTTACATAATTTTATTGAATAGGGACTCTTACTTGCTAAAGTATTAATAATTGAGCTGTTCCCCATTTTAAAACACAATTTCATGTATTGGCTTTGGCTGAATTGGCTCTGCTCTTTCTGATTCACTAAAAAAATGCTTTATTTATAAGCGGAATGGTAAGCATACATACTAGAATTAATTGAATCATTTTGTCATTCTTGTTAGGCGAAAAGCCAATCATAATGTCAAAGAGATCTCTGTAAATATTTATTTTTAAGTCCTTCCAAAGATTTAGAAGGCTTGACTTTTTGCTTAAATATTTGATCAAAGAAAGATTTGATTCAAAATTTTATTTAGGTTATTCATATAAAACTATTTTCAAAGGACATAGGATGTAATAAATTGCATCTCCTTTTTTTTCTTTTGAAAGATACATGTAATTTCAGGATTCATACTTCTAACTTTCACTTGAGTAATACAGTAAAATAGCTCTACCCTTACTCCAGAAATAGTTTTAGCTATGCTATTACAAGTAACTTCACTTATCAAAATCTACCAGACACAGACAGATAAAAATTTTATAAAGATAACTATTTTTGTTTATACACAAGATTTAAGTGTTACTTTTATCATCTATATATCTTATAAATACGTCTATGTGCTCATAAATACAATAATTACTGGATCAGTTTAATAAAGTTATTTTTGAAAACATTTAAATTGATTTAAAATATCAGATTTGTCAAAGTATTTCATATTTTTTGTCTCTCTGTTAATATAATTTTCAAATACTGAATTACATTTGTCATTTAAACAATACATGGGTGACAGTTAAACCAAATCTTGTTTTTTTTTTGTTTTTTCTATCATGAGTAACATCTGGGATGGTTACTTTTTTATTTGATTACTGTATTAAGTTATTTGTTGTGTATGTGGCATGTGTAAAAGGTATGTTGAGCACTCTCATTTTGAACATATTTCTTAATTTTGAGCAACTTTGTGAAGATAACCTTTCCTTGAACCAAATTACTGAATTTAAGTTTGTTCCTGAGAATTTATGGTAGGAGAGGCCCCGCATTCCACAGCTGTCTGTGAAAGCTTATCTTAGCCAGATGACCTTAAGAATTCTAGAGGCCAAGATAAGCTTTCCGCTTTTTCTTGTTAAAACAAAGAAGCAAATGACCCCAGATGTTTGCGGTAAATTAGGGGAAGCTCTAAGTTTTTCTGAGTGTCCAAGATAGCTCCTGGTTGGAGGAGCAAAAGCCAGCCTTATTTGAATAAATTAAATACAAGAGGATAAAACTTTCTACACAGAAGTAACAAATCAGATTTGCTCTTGCAACTCTCCAAAGATGTCTTTGTACGTCTTTGCTTTCTTTCCTTCTCTCCATTTATGTCAGGTGTATGTATGTCTGCGTTGTTCTGCAGTTTCTGGTGTAAGTTTATGCATTGTCTTATATTGGATTAAACTCTGTAATTCTGTGACGTCAACACGCATTGCTGGTTTTCCTTGTGGCCACACGCAGCTTGCCGAGAGGACCTGGGATAAAAAAGGAAGAGAGAAAGCCAACCTTTTTCCAAAGTTAACTATTTTAGAATATTTTCTTCCTTAACATTACCTTACTTGAGTACATTTTTGGGGGGGGGAGGGTACTTGTGACTTTCACTGCACTAGTAAGTAAAATATTGCACTTTTTTACCCCATTGAATTTCTAGGAAGCTGCTATGTGTTCCCTTTTACTCAGTTTAGCTTTGTATTTAGCTGTTGCTGTTCTTCTTTCTTGAAATGCAAATTCAACATGAAAGATAGCAGCATTTAGGATTAATTTAGACACCACTGTTTTTACACAAGATTGACATGACATTCCATAAATGTGGAAACTCAGGGTTGATATTATTTGTAGTTCATAAACTTCATAACATTTATTTGTATTTTTGAATACTTCAATACCTTTACATCCATGTACTTTTGAATTCTGAAGTATTTTCAAAAGTGAGTAATTCAATACTCTTTTACTTGTAGTTGAGTAAGATTTGACTACAAGTATCAATACTTTTATTTAAGCACACTACAACGGCTGCCGTTACTTATGTGAAAAAGTGTAAAACTATTTCTTCTCTTGCCTGAGTACAATTTTTGGACACCATACCTCTGGGAGGCTAAAGGATCAACCTTTTTTTTGCTAATAAACTGTATAAATAGATGTTTTAGAACTGCCAATATGTCCCAGGTGTCAAAAAAGGCCTATTTGGGGTTCTCCTCTGGTCTAAAATGGGTTTATGCATATGATATTTGCTATTGTTTTACAAAAGGATGTTATATACTGTAATTTATGAAAAAGTTATCTAGCCTTAGTGTTTCCGAAAAAGTTGCACATGGTTTACAATAACAACTATTCTGTATTCTTGGATGCATTGTAAATCAAATAAAATCCTGCAAAGCAGCTGAATTCACAGCATTGTTTCAAAATCTGACTTTCAATGCAATAAAAGGGATGTTATGCAACACTGTAAAAGTGATTTGCAAAAGAAAGTCTCTGCCAGAAAACCCGGGCTTGTCCCGTGTAAGCATTCTAGTTGTTCTACATTTGTTTTTTACTATCTGGCCACTTTATACACAGCCCACGTCAGAGCTGTCACAGAACCAAACCTGATAAGTGAGTGTGCACAGGAACTGGTGGAGGCAACATAACCTAGGCAACAATAGTATTTTGAAGTTGCAGCTAATAATTTTAGATATTCACCCTGGAAGAGAGGAGATTGAGGTTTACTCTAACAAGCATTACCAGGTTCATCATAAAGAACAGCCAGCCAAGGGAATATTATCTAGCTAAAAAAAATTAAACATTTAAAGTAGCTAAAGAACATCAAAAGGTCCCTGTGTCACCAGTTCGATTCTATCTTTATTCCTACTGAAGAAAAACTGGACTCAGTAATTCTTCTCTTCCATATTTTCTGTGTTGATGCCAAACTTACAGCTTTGGGTTCTTTAAAGGTCCAGCATTAAAAAGAAATCAACCATACAGTAATAATTGATCACCAATATCTCAGGAAATAATTAAGTTATGTTTCTGAACAATGCAATTTTATGTAAACTAACCTGAAAAATCCAAAATACATTTTACTAAAAATAAAATACAGATTTTCCGATTTAGGTATTGATAGCTAAATTATAAATAACAGAACTGAAGATGACCTAAGAAAGGCCACTCTCAAGTTTGTTTTGGATTAGTTTTAGGTCCTTGTTTGATAGTTGCTGAATCATTAGAATTTAAGTTGCATTTTAAACAATAAGCAAACAATAAGCAGTCTTACTTGCCCTAAACAACTGATTGATTAATTCTGTCACAAAAAATATAGCATTAGTACAAACTAATAGGAAACTAACAGAAAATAATTCAATTCCGTTTCTTTACATGGCACCAATTTATAAGACAACATCTCAAGGCATTTTAAAAAGAAAATTGAATCAGATCATACAGTCTAATTGATAAGAAGTTTTCTATCTAAGGAAATCCGGCAGATCGCATTAAGTCATTGACTTTGCAAAACAAGCTCCAACTGGTTCCCACTGTTCACTTGCATTTTGTTGTTGACTCTACTGCAATTGCTCACATAAAGAAAATAAATCTAAAAGTAAAAAAATAAATTATTATATAATGAACAACATATTTTAAAAACAAGTTTGTTTTATTAATTACACAACTATTTATTCTATCTTAAAAATTAGTAAGAATCATTACAATTTAGAGATTGGATTTGTTATTAAGTAAAGTGTGTTGTGCTTCTTATGTCTAAGCAAATGTATTGTAAATCCCTTTATTGTACCACAATGGGGAAATTCACTCTCTGTGAATTTAACCCATCCTCTTGGGAGGCAGTGGGTTGCCATTGTGTGGCACCCAGGGAGCAGTGTGGGGTTAAGGGTTTTGCTCAGGAACCCAAAGTTGAGGCTGGGGGGATCGAACTGGGTACTTGCAACTTTCTAAGGGGCACAAGTGCAATGCACTAACCACTAGGCCAACGCTCCCATCTTGCATACACGGACCTGTAAAAGTCGTCCTTTATTATGCAGGATTGCGGGTGCACACAATAAACAGGAAAACAATGATACAGGAAATTGAATTTATATGAACAATTCTGTTGCAAATTTAGAAAAGATAGCCTGAGGCTTTATGCTTGAAATTGCAAACACTCTGACCATACCAGGCCATAAATGATGTACAAAAATCCATTGCCTTTCACTGTCCTTCGGCATACACTAAACTGTTATTTAACCACATATTCATGATGTCATCAATCAGGAGTATGGAAATTTTGTAATACTGAGTTCTCTGACATTCAAAAGCTAAAGCAACACAGCTCACCATGATAACAGTTTTGACTTACATTTTATTCTATTAAAATAATAAATCGTTTCTTATTGCTCCTTTAAAATATCATGATTAGAAAACTCCAAAAGAAAGAAGAGTTGCTTAAAAAGCAAGGGTAAGGCAAGTTTACAATGATTTCTGTGTGTAATGCATAATATTTTTGCATGGCAGTTCTTGAATAAAATCTTCGCATTGATTGATTTAGCTTTATTTCTTTAAGTTGGACAAACAGCAAATTTGTTCAATACATGTTAAAAGAGCTGGACCAAAAACCGAACATTATTATTTTGTTTTTGTTTTAATACAATTAGTGTTCACTTATGTGAATAATAGCTTGAGTGTTTGGTACTCTTGCTTTTAGGTGAGAAGCCAATGATCCAATGATCAAGAAAAGCAATTTGTAGAAAAAAAACTGTGCATCTGAAATACACAGGGTACGAACTTCCTGCAGGGCTTGCGGAAATCAACTTATACGTTCAGAGTGAAAGCACTTTCAGAGACCCTGTAACACAGCAACAAGGTAACCTACACCTCCTACCAACTACTACACCAACTACTATATGAATCATTCCTAAGAAAAACCTTCCAAGCATTTTTAGGCTAAGACATGATCTCTCTGAGACTCTTTTTGATTACATGCCAAGATTTCTAGGATCAGCTCACTAGAAGAGCCAGCTTCTTATTGGCACCCCCATAATAGTAGTTTGCCAGATCAACAAAGTTGTCAAATAATGCAAATAGGTCAAATTATGGCCATATGTTGATCTTGATACCCACAATAGAACTGCTCATACTGCTCTTCTAACGATTAATACTTTAGGTCAGAGGTCTTCGACAGGGGGTCCGCGACCCCTAGGGGGTCCTTGAAGGTATTGCATGGGGGATGGGGGTCTCGACTCCGCGGGGGAGGAACAGTGGACGATCAGGAGACGAGACAAACACAAAAACCTTCTTTCCACTGGCAGCCAGGATCCAGGACAAGAACCATGAAATCAAAAACTGAATTGACAGACTAACAGAAAGACAAGTAAAGATCTGGCACTGAATGCTCAGGCTTTTTTTAAATATATTCCCCGGTGCAATTTCTTCCACCAATTGAAATGTCTTTAAATACACATTAACATGAATTCAACACACTGTAGTAAACAGATAAATGGAGGCAGACGATGTATTTCAGTCATCAATGCACACATTCAGCTACACACAGGAGCTCTTTCAAACTGGGCGCTGTTTAATTTACAAAACCTGTTCCATCAACCGGGAATCCGAATCAGAAATGCTTTAATAGTCCCAGGGCGAAATTACTTTCGTTACATGACTCCATCTGTAATAGAGTGACTATAGCACCAGTTTGATATAACACAATTTCATACAATATATATAATTAAGGGGTCCCTGCTTCATCTCACCATCAGTTTAGGGGTCCTTGGCCTGAAAAACAAATGTTTTTTAGGCTTTTTTTGTTAAATGTAAAAGCACAGCCTCATTTTAAGAATATTAGTTTCCTCTGCTAACTTTAACTGATTACACTTGTTCTTATTCTATCATTAGAAGCTCTGCTGCAGTCTGCACATACTCCATCCCTTGGGCAATAAATTTCCTCCACAGCCACCTGTGGCTATATCTTACCTGCACCCTTTTTTCTTATGGTTTTAATTATTACTGAGCTGCTGTGTTACCCTTCTTCAAAAAACACTTGTTCCACAGAGCCCGAGGATGAGTCAGGAGGTCAGGAAAAGAAAGCCTTCAGTCACTATTCCAACTTAAAATTCAGTTTGTGTCAGACCTTTAAGCTCATGAGATTTGGCTAATGTATCTCAGGGCTCTTCTTTAGACCGGTGTTATTAGTAATACAGAACCACTTAGTAAAGTTTTCTCCATTTGTGGTTTGTTGAAGTTTTATATAAGTGGATTTCTTCTGCTTTATTTCTCCTTTTTTAAGGAGCATGTATAGGTGCACCGATTTCTCGGCAGGCCAATCAATTAGCCTTTTCTGATTTTGGGTAATCGGCCAATACTCAGATGTGAAACAATGATTGGTTGGAAACCTGTAAACCCTTATATTTAAATGCAAATCTAAGTTTTAAGCCTATATTTATAATTTGGTGCTTTATTCACTCAGTTTTACATGATCAAGGCACATCAAACAAATCACGCACCAATGTAACTGCTCTAGCTCTAATGAAATCCACTGAGATTATTTAAAAATACTATTTGACAAGTTAATGAGCTGCATTTTTTCTTGGCATGAGGACATAACTCTTTTCAGTTTTGAAAAGTATGGATGACTCATTTAAGAGGACTTAAACACTAGAATGAATTGCCATTTGCAATCAGGAAGCTGTGATTCAGTGTGCTATTTTTGCATTTCAGTTTCAGAACAGAAAAGTCTTACATCTAGTGGTGTGAAATTAACAAGACAGCATGACATGGCTACTGTATGCACCAAGGTCATCACACAACAGAATGTTTTAGAAACATAAATACAAATCATATTCCCTTACCTGCATTAATGCACGTGTGTATGTTTAGCAAATTCTGGTAGTTTTCCTGCTCTTCTGGTTCAACACTTGTAGAGTGCTTCTGAGCAAGAAGTCTGTGGAGTGAAGTAAAATTTTTATCCTCATTTAATCCCTGCTTCATGATTTCAAGTAAACAATTGTCATGATCTGGCCTGTTGGCTCTCCCTTAATTAGTAATTCCTTTCACCTGTCGTTTTCCCTCTCTGTCTCAATTATAATTTATTCCTCTCACCTGTTTCCTCTTGGTTATATTCAGTTCAGCCTGAGCATTCATGTTCTTCTGTTAATCTGTCCATTCAGTTTTTGATTTCATGGTTCATGTCCTGGATCCTAGCAGCCAGTGGAAAGAGGGTTTTTGTGTTTGTCTCGTCTCCTGATCGTACACTGTTCCTCCCCCGCGGAGTCCTCTGGGTTTTTGGCTCAATATGTGGGGAGGTTCCGTTTTTATCCAAGTAAGCCTGCCTCGAGGGAGGAGACCAGTTTAAAGATCCTGCATCAAGTTCTGGTTCCATGTCCTGTCTCGGTTAGACAGACTCTGAACCCTCCTGGGAGCCTGTGGATGCCTGGAAGCCTGGATCCTGCCACCTGTTCTGTTCCTGCCTGATCTAGATCCTGTTCCTGTCTGTTCTGGATCCCTGACCAGGATCGGCTTCCAGCATGTCCACTGGGACTGCAGCACTTGGGGACATTCTTGGACTGGACTGTTAAACCAGGTAAGTGGCCAACTCAGATAATCATCTTCTGTCAGATGATTGCGGTCACTTACCTGTGTTTCTTCCTGCAGAGTGTCTGTGATTGGGCGGTGCCCCGCTCCCCTTCCTGCAGTGTCTGCGAGGCACAGCTCCACTTTAGTTTTTGTTAAATTAATAAACCTTTTTGAACTTTCCTACTGACTGTCTCTCCTTGAATACTGGGTCCATCTGTCCTCGGCTCATGACAACAATTGTAAAGGAAACATTTTGTAATTTAGTTGAAGAGGTAAAACTGTAATAGTTCAAGCTTGTATTTCGTCATTGCTTACAGCTAGTAAAAAAAAAAGTTTCTCAAATGACTGCATTACTACATAATTCTTTTTCGTTTTGTTTACTTTGTAAGTCCATTGGGATTAAAAAAATCTGCTAAATGTGTCATGTTTGGCTTTAGGTGCCGCGCCCACATGCAGAAACACACTCGGAAAAACAGGCACAGTCTCAGGGTCTTTATTAACAATTAGTCAAACAGATCACAGAGATTATGTCAACCAAAAACCACAGGAAACGGAGCGCTGCCAGGAAACCGGTCTCGTCTAAGGAGGATAGAGAAGAGGTTAGAACGCGGAGAATCTGGAGGGAGAAACCAACGGATCTGAGCTTACCACAGAGCGCGGACACCGGACCGGGAGGGAGCAGTGAGAACTCGGCGCTGCCTGATGGTGATGTGACAGGCGTGGCGTGACCAGAGAGCGGGGGAATGAGGAGCTGTTCGAGCAGCCTCCGGGTATCCGGGGATCAGAACCAGCGGGAGGAACCAGGGAGAAACGGGAGGCCAGGGACCCACAGACTGGGTGACCAACCTCGATACTCC
>NW_015151281.1:140346-162651 GCF_000732505.1 Cyprinodon variegatus | reverse complement strand
GCAGGGCCGGTGCTGCTGAACCACTTGCAGGTGTGCGTGCCCCGCCCTCCAGTCAACGACAGACACCTGTGAAGGTAAACAGAAAGGGCCGAGGCCTGACAAAATGCATATACAATACAGAAAAGTCACAGTGTTGTGGTCATGGAGATTTTCCAGCAAACAACCATTGATGCGCTCTTCAATGAAAGTAACAAAGACCAGGGCGCTAAAATTTATCTCACAACACTGACAGGATATCTGGCTGCCTCAACTCGAGTCTAACTTATGGCTTCACTCACAAAGAAAGGAAAAAATCTTCACCGAGAATAGTTCATCCTTTTATTTTTTTTACTGAAATATAATTCTATTAAATATTTACCAATAATCTTGCTTAGTATTTTTGGGGTCTTAGTCAACACTGGAGATAATACAACAACTTTTAAAGTGCTTGTGTGGTTTATTCATATAGCCTACTTGATAATAGATGTTAACGTTGATGACTTTACTATGTCTTTTAATAAAAATTTCATGGCCTTTTCTGTACTTGCTCATTATCTCATCCTTTTAGTGTGTTTTCTAAAATGGGATATTCTTCCTCTCGCTTACCACCCCCACTCATCTGCTTGGTCCCCTCCTTTGTGTACTTCTCCACTTCATGCTCTTTACAGTCAGACCGTCAAGAGAGTTGCTCCTTTGTTTGGTTAAATTTCTCCTTTCATTGTTAAATTATCAGGGATTGTTGTTTACAATGATAATGATGGGAAGTTAAGTGGAAGGAAGAGAAAGGTGTACAAGTAAAAGGCATGACTACAGTTATAAGGATACTGGAGGTAGCATAATTTGTGAGTAGTAATTTCTTAAGTAATTTCTTAAGTTCCTCATTACAAGTGGGAGTTGTAAAACATACTTTTTAAAGAGATCTGGTGTGAGATGGGCTTTACCACTTTTTAACCAATAATGCATCCTGTGTGAAAACCTTAAAGTACTAATTTAGAAGAAAAGGGAAACTTTTTTTATGGAGCAGAAATTAAAAACCTGTATCCATAACTTTGGATATTTACTAAAAAAAAATTATATTCTTCTGTAAAAAAAAAAAAAATATGTCTAACAACATGAGAGCAAGAGTTAGAATTGGCAATGATCTTGGCATAATCTGGCTAAATTAATTTCTCACCCAGTTTCTCATTATTGCATATCTTATGCACCTGCTCCTGCCTCTTTTTAAACTCCTTGCTCCCTGTCATAAGTGCCAGATTAATCTTGACTTAGGTGTGAGAATTCTCCAATGTAACTGATTGTGTTCTGATTGCCTGATCTTAACCTATTCTGCCTGCCTGTTCGTGTTCTGATCTGGTTGCCTGACCAGTCTTCGGACTCCTTGTGGACTGTACCTGTGTCAAGTGGTTCACACTTTTTTGTTTGGTATTTAAACTGCAGGTTTTCCCAACTTGAAATGGCAGCTTGCTTCCAGAGATTTCACAGGATTTCACTCAGAACACCAAAGTTGATTCCTTCCTTTTTTCTCTTTTATTTGAAAGTTCAATCAACAATAGTAGTAGCAGTAGCAGTATTAATAGTACAGTAGTAGGTGAAAAACCTTTAAATATGAACAGAAAAGACGATGATTAACATCCTCTAAATAACAAAATTGTTCCTGAAACAAAACAT
The DNA here is from genome assembly GCF_000732505.1 of Cyprinodon variegatus. Classification (NCBI taxonomy): domain Eukaryota; kingdom Metazoa; phylum Chordata; class Actinopteri; order Cyprinodontiformes; family Cyprinodontidae; genus Cyprinodon; species Cyprinodon variegatus. The sequence goes on along the minus strand of NW_015151281.1, from coordinate 161,004 downwards.
AAGATTTAAACCCAAAATCAAACATATTCAAATAATTATTCAGTGATACATTTTAACATTCTAGTGTTAATTTACTTTCTCAAATACATTTTAAATGATTCCTCTTTTTTTTTTTTTTTTTTACTTTTCTCAATGTTCTAACATTTCAATCTAAATATTCAAATAATTTGTGGCTCACCGGCTCCTTCTCCTTGGAACAAACTTTCCTGCAGTGCATTCACCCAGGCACCCTCATAGTGCTCATTGCTGATTAGTGAGTGAACATCTCCCAACTGATCACTTAATTATCTTCACCTGTCTCCAGGTTGGGAGACACTCTCCCTATACTCAGTCAGAGGAGGGCGGGGCCTGAATTTAGCTTAACAACCTGGATCTGCCTCCTGACTTCGACCTCTGGATTATCCTGCCTTCTTCGTCTGCTTGGACCCTATCTCCTGTCAGTTCTGTAGCCTTTAAGGCTTCAGTGTCTGAAAATCACTCTGCGGAAACTGCTTGCGTCTTGTCGGCCGACTGGCTGGAATCAACCTTGTTCACTCTAAAACCAGGTTACGCCCCTGTCAAACCACCATGAGGAGTTAGCAAGCATATGCCTGGCGTCCCAGAACCTTCTAGAATGCTGGCATACACTGAACTTTCTATGTATTTTTTCAATGTTGGATGTATGCATAGAGTATTCATAACGATTGCAGAGCATATGTTCAACAACAGCCTAACTTATACATAATGCACGGCAGAGTAATGCCCGTGAAATGTCATGAGCCATTGTCCTGAGGGAGCAGCAATGTGCCCGAAGGCACACGACCTGCATAAAACGATTTATTTTAACGCAGTATTAACCTAACTGCTGTTTACCACCCGCCAAAAAAAAAAAAGAGTGTGTGACGTCATCTGCGCGCGCCAGCTACCATTCATTCATCCTGTCTGAACTGCTGCTAGTTTTACTCACATGCCTGGAAGATGTCTAGTGCTACTACCACAGATGATCTCACTCTCCAAATGGAATTGAACGATTCAGATTAGCAAGCCGCATAAATATAAGGGGTAGAGCGTAGCCGCCTGTGGTGCCGTCTTTCTAGTAAAGCCCGTCGTGCCCCAACAGGCATGGTAACTGTAAGCATGCTTTACAAAAGTTTTTTAAATTTGCATTCTAAGATCCATACTGAAACATGCCCATCCCTAAGGATGAAAAGTAAGTGGAGACAATGTCTGGGAGGCCTATGCACGTAGCCTATTACTATTAATTCACTTTCATTCCTTAATAGTCTTGTGGTATATGGTCTTATATTCAGCCTCCACTGAGGTATATAACATATTCCCATGCTTGTTAATAGAGCATAGTTAGCCTGCAGCAGGAGAGACCCTCAACTGCTACTGCAGAGATTGACACATTGAGATAGATGCTCTGTAAATGAGAGGGTCATTCTGTGCAATTTACATGCAACTGTATGTTAAAATGTCCTTGTTCTGTATCCCAAGCTACCTGTTAAAGGAGTGTTTAAAAATCTACCTGCTAAAGAAAATTGAAAAGACTGATGAAGAAATATTTTACTTGGACTGCCACAGCAGAAAGGCAGTCCTGGAAATTAAAATATTGGAGCAAAAGTTGGAGGTGAGTGCATGGTGACAGGTGAGTCTAATGTATTTGGAAAGATGCAAAACCTAAATTCTGTTTTTCTATTTGTTGGAAAGACCAAGTAAAATGTGCATCTATAATAGTATTTTTATGTCAATATAAACCCCATTCCTTCGACAAAATAAACTGCATTTACTTCATTTACTTGAATTACAAAAATGCATTTTTTTTGTGTTGACTCCACAACTTGGAAATTTTGAGTCAGTTTTATTCTAAGATATAAAGGTAAGATACCATAATTATTTTAAGACCAATTAACTGCTGATGATGCAATTAACATATTATGTTATAGTTGATTTCAAAGATAAAAATGGGTATAACAACTGGTTGTTATTTTGTTCATATGACAAGTAGGCAATCTATTGTTAAGAGAAAGGAAAAATATTTTTTCCCTGAATGTACTAGAAACACATAATTACAACAAAAGTTTGAGTGTTTTGCTGAACATAGACATATATTACTGTCTTAATATAAAACTGACAGTTTTATGTGTTTTCTCCATACCTATTTTGGTACACATAATGTATTAAACATGTCAACACAAAGTGAAATTTAACAGAGTGCAATTTCTATTTCTTTGTTTGCATCACCTAAATCTTTTCACTAGTAACAAACCTCATGTGTGCCGTAATATTAACATCAATATAATTGAAAATGTCTTCTTAAAAGGGCACATTTTGTTATGTTTAATGGAAATCAAAGTAGGTTTGTTCCATATATGATTCATTTTACGGATGTAATGATTGATCTGTTTATCTATGGATCAATTTCTAGTCCTGAGACACAACTAGATCAATGTGTACTCGTCAAATTGTTGACTAAAAAAGACATGTACGCCTAAAATTGCTTTAAAAGTTATTCGATCCATATTAGGAAATAACACACGGAAGTTTTTAGATGCATTTTATTTAAGTATTAAATAAATAAAAGATGTTGTATGATCGATTAGCTCTGTCTGTGACGTCATGACCATGAGCAAGCGTTGCAGTATTCAAAACAGCTTGGTTGATATAGGAAAAGTCACAGAGCCAGAGATTATTAATAATCTTAATCAAGCCACCATTCCTGCTGCAGCAGCATCAAGGTAACTTCTGCAGAAGCCTTAGCCAACTTCTTCACTTAAGAGACTGCAAAAAAACTCACCTCGGACGAAAAACAACACAACCAGTTTCTATGAAAAGACCTGCAGCCATATCCTGTTTATGAGCTGAGGTTTTTGGAATTTTCTAGTATTTGGTTACTAGTGCTTTGCTATTTCTTTATTACAATAACAGTAAAAGCAGGTTCAACCTATGCTCATTAACCTCAAGCCTATCAGTTGCAGATATCCCTTTGCATTGTTTTATATTCAAAATCTTTATGTTGATTAGACTTGAAGAGATGTTTACAGTGTGCTTTGATTTTAAAGTTGTAACATTTTAGAATTAGACAACTTTTGTATTGAATTTCCTGTTGTATACACAGAGTGTATACAACAGGAAATTCCGTTTTGAATGTTTCCAAGAGAATTCCAGATGCTGAAGCATTGAAGACTGCAGAACTGGCAGGAGATCAGATCCAAGCAGAAGAAGGAAGGCAGGATAATCCGGAGGACAAAGCCAAGCCGGTGTCAAAGACGTTCACAGGAGTCTGGGCCAGATGATCAGAGACCCAAAGAGGTGCTNAAAGGAAGGCAGGATAATCCGGAGGACAAAGCCAAGCCGGTGTCAAAGACGTTCACAGGAGTCTGGGCCAGATGATCAGAGACCCAAAGAGGTGCTGAAGGGAAATCCAGGTCGGTGTCAGAAAGCATATCCAGGTCGTCAACAGGAGTCTGAAGACAGGTCAGGCAAACAGATCAGATCTGTTCTGAGCTGGCAGGCTCAGGGATCCAAAGGCAAAACAGATCAGGATCAGGCAATAAGAACCCAATCAGGTATGCTAGAGAACTCTCACGAAAGGCTTGAATATTTTGGCACTGATGACTGAAACAGGCAGGTTAAATAGGGACTGAGCAGGTGACACAAGTGGACAGTAACTGGGTGGAGCTAGACAGGGGAATGGAATGAAGAATCAAGCCTGTCATCAGCTGCAAGATCATGACAGCTGGAGCCTCTTGGAAAGTCCTCATATATTAACAAAAGAATGTCCATTTGCCTGACTTACACAAAAAGTTAACAAATACAGAAATGAACAGATATAACAGTTACTTAAGACAGAAAAAAAAAATAGGGTCTATCAGATTCTTTGAATAACAAGTGACTTGCTAAACACGTTATAAATTAAGCTAAGGAATATATCTTTATCCAGTCATATTGTTAATGCATAACTTATCATAATTCTGAGGAGGTCTAGCATTCACTTCAGGCAGAAGAGAATTGCTTAGGATTAAATAACATAGGAAAACATTTGGAGAATTACATTACATTAAAATAATTAAAATGTGCATATTTGCCTCGGGATAAAATGTCAGTAAAGCAAATCACAAAGACACATGAGAGCAATGAAATAAAACGGTGAGCACTCTAATATATACACTTCAAAAATAAAAAATTAAAACTTACTCGCTGCTTACATAACATAAGGTCGTGTATTATTGCAGTCATCCCATTTGAAATGACCTTCGTAACACTTTTGCAGGCATAAAAAGAATTGTTCAGCTTCAACAAATATGTACAGATTTTATCTTACCTTGTTAATAATAATGTTTTTATTAAGGAGTGGCGGCCTAGTGGTTAGGGCATAGGGCTTTGAATCCTGAGGTTGTGAGTGTAATCACCCACTCCCCCGCACAATGGCAGCCCACTGCTCCCCAATGGGATGGGTTAAATGCAGAGAAGTAATTTCCCTCTGGGATTATTAGAGTAGAGTAAAAAAAAAAATAAAAATCAAAATCAAAAAAGTAAAAAATTCAGAATGGTTGGACTTCTAAAGCCCATGCTAAGGGCTTATTTAGAGGGACACATACTGAAAACCTCTACTGCAACAACTCCAATCTGGCATTGAGCATAGCAGTTTATCCACATGCCACTTTAAACCTGTTGCCGAGACTTCTTCTCTTTATAGAGAACTAGCAGAAAATTTACTCCTGAAAAAGATGTAGGAAGTACTTGGATGTACAGGTACTGAAATGGTAGGTGTTTCTGGTCAGAGTAACTGCTTGAAGTCAATGCACAGTGGAATAAAAAGCTAAACTATTAGGGTTTACTTTAATAAAAAAATATAGATTATTTGCACAATATTTGTTTTTCAATCAGACACCTACTGGAAAAGCCTTACATAGTATTTATTTCACACAGTTACACCACGAGTGCTACAAACATCCCTCAACTGATGCCAAGTAAGCTACTTTGTCAATACATTTTTTAGGTATTCAGAGCCCTTTGGCAGCAAAGAAAAGCGTTGTGTTTATATCTTTATGCTGTCTCTCTCCGATTTTTTTTTTCCTTCAGAATAGATCTCTCAACAAGCACTTTAATTGAGACTTTATAATGTGTAAAATTTCAAAAAGTCTCTAAAACTTAAGAGGAAGAGTGTTTTAAGATGGAAAAGCTCCACCATGATGTAGGTCCCTGTCACACAAACCATTAGCTTAGTTTCAGAACAATTTTGATTCCTACCAATGAAGAAACTGATAAACATATAGACTTTCTCTGTTTAATCACTTTAACTTTTCTTCAAAACCACAAACTATGTTTTAATTTGTTTGAATTTTTGGGGGACTGTGAATTTAATGATCTTTATTTATACTCTCTGTAGCCCAGCAACTTGCTTCAAGATAATCAAATGTGAGAAAAATTTTTTTTTATATTATGTAAAAAGGGTTTGCATGATTATTTTGGCAGAAATGTAAACTTTTTTAATGATGTGTTGAATATATCACCTTTTAAAACCACATAATGCTGAATATTTTTACCAATAACTCCAGCTGTGTTAGAATTATAGGACAACTAAAGAAAGCAGTGTACAATTCAGGAACAATTTCAAATAATATTATATTCATATGAGCTAGACTATTCCCTTTAAATTAACTTCGTCAGTCAGTTGAAATAACTACATCAATCCTCTACCATCACAATATTTTCTCTGTACTTTAACATCTCTATGGTTACTGACAGAGTTCACAGCTATATAGAGATGCCTGAAGAAAATACTCCCATTTACTTCCTCACATGCAAAGTTCTAATTTCTCTCAGCCTGCGTGAAACATGTACAGATCTAAATTTGATTCATTCCATGCGTAATTACTGTTTTCGATTGGGAACAGAGAGTGTAAAAACCCCAGTGTTACATAGCTGAGCTTGTTCTGTCTAATAATACAATGGTTGCATTATAGCTGTTCAGAGGATGTTTGAAAATGCAGCACAAAAGATTAAATAAATGGAGAATATTAGTATGAGAATGGCTTGTTTTGCCCCTGGCATGAATACAGAGTCAGAAATTTCAGAAATTATTCATTATCCCTACATACTTGTTTTCACTCGAACTAGATCATTTGTGGATGATTTAAGAAATGTGGTGTTAAATGGCTGGTTATACCCTATTCTGGGAAGTATTTATCATTAGAATACTGAAACAAATGACACAGTTGTTTGGGCTCATAGACAATTTCACAAAGCTGATTTAATCTGGTTTAAAGGTGTTGCTGTTAGCAACTGAATATTCAGTGCCAGTCTTCTGCTTTTGTGATTCTCAAGTTCTCATGTAGATGGCATTCACTAATGTTATTGACAGTTTCTTGACTGAGCACATTCACTTGACTATGTTTAAAACCCTTTTTGGGTTAAATCTTCAAAATGAGTCTGAATTTATATACATGTTTATACGTCAAGTTTTAGGTGTTTTTAAGTCAATTTGGGAAGCAAGTGAGGGTTAGCTTGAGGCTTTGTAGCTTTATAGTCACAAAATTGGACACAAAATGGTTGTGAATCCTTCGTTGATTAAAAATATGCTGGACCTCGTTTGGTGTAGCTCTTGATGCAGTGGCCCTTGGTTTCCATGGCAGAACAAATATTGAGTTTATGCCATTTTAAAAGACAACACAGGAAATCTCATTACCCTTTTCTGTTTGTACATTGGTTATCCATCCATCCATCCATTCTCTCATGCTTAATCCTTGTCAGGGTCGCATTGGGGACGGTGCCTATCACCTGCGCTCTATGGGCGAGAAGCAGGTTACAACCTTGACAGGTCGCCAGTGTGTCCCAGGGCAACACAGAGACACATAACCATGCACAAACACACTTACTCCTAAGGACAATTTAGAGAAGCCAATTAACCAAACAGTCATGGTTTTGGACTGTGGTAGGAAGTCAGAGTATCCAGAGAAAACTAATGCATGGGAAGAACATACAAAAAGACTTTGGGCCAGGAACCAAACCAAAAACATTCTTGCTGCGAGGCAACAGTGCTACCCACTGTGACACTTGGCAGCCCACGTTGGTTATATCCCATGTTTTAACACAACTGTAGACATACAGCTACAGTACATTATGAGATTTGGTGGCTCATCCCCCTTGTTAAAGTTACCATTGGCTGTCTGTCAGGAAACTATCAGGTCTCTGTGATTTTACTAGACAAAACAAAAAACAAACAGTAATGCATAAAATTTCATATAAAAATCCTGGTTACTGATCTTACCTAACCAAATCTTTCAAACTTTCTAACCTGGCTCCAAAAGGACTCAAACATACTGAAGCAACGTTGAATGATAACTGCAGCGATGGACACAGTCCCTCACAAATGAAGGTCAGACTCAACATGCTAGAATTAGTGCATCCTTTAAAAATCACTGCAGATGATTTTTAGATAGAAGGTAAGACCAGGGGTGGTGCTAGACATTCAGGGATCTTCAGTACCACCAGGATGTTGTACTGTATGCTGTATGCAGTATTTATCATTTCATTTCTTCTTTTCCTGAAATATATTCTCAATATTAATGTTTTTTAAATATGGATTCAGTAAATAAGGGGAGAAATTTAAATCTTAAATAAATATTGAACAAAATTTGAACAAACAGTGGTGCATATATTTTCATGAAACATTACCTCCTTTTACTTTTCCAGAAACATGGACGAGAATTACAAAAGGACAGCATATTTTAAAATGGATTAAAATGAGGGAACAAATTACAATGAACAAACATAACATTTGAGAGGATAATGCATAGCCAAAATTCTTCCTTTAAAGTGCTGTTAGAAAAAAGCATTATCTAGTGACCCTATGTGATAAATAAATAAATCCCTTATATGTATGTCTGCTTTTTATGTCATGCATTTGCCAGGGATAAAACCTAAGATTTTGCTAAAATTTACAGACATCACTTGGGAACATAATGTTTCCCCTTAAAGGACTCGCGATATGACTGACTTAAAAAAAAAAAAGTATATTAAAATCATAATGTTTTTACCAATTGATGAAGTTTAAGTGTCAAAATTTAAGCTTAGTGTCATTAAAATCTGTGAATTCAGGTAGAATACACTGTAGTAAAATGCTGCTAACATTCTTTAAATGCTTGCATCACTGTATATATTTGCATAATAGGTCAAATATTGTTCCTTACATGAGTAAGGAATTAGTTCTAAAATAAAAAGAAAAATACTTAAATGCTACGATGCAAAAATTACATTTACTAATATAGGACCCCAGACGACTGTTTACTTTATCCCTGTCATTACCAACCTTGTAAGCATTCCTACCAAATCGGCTTTGATCCACTGAATTTAATTCTGAGAGACCATACACAACTAATACATTTAATATTTTCAACATAAAAGGTACTTTGAGCAATAATATCAGTGTGTAATGATCAATAAAATTGGGATATTATGGACACAGCTTCACAATCCAACAACATTAGATCTTGGCTGCCACATGTCAGCAGACCAGAGAATTAACACTGTTTGTATTTAACATATAACTTTGTGATACTTTGTAGGACTTTTTGACCCACTCTCAGGGAATAAAGGACAGTTTTTTTTTTTTCAAACTAACACACTAAAAGAATAAATATGTACAAGCTTAAATGGCAACGTTTGCAGCCATGGTTTAATTTTATTTTATTTTTTGCTGGGGTAACTGCAGAACAAGCTCTTGTTCACTAACAATGAGTCAGACTCGACAGTTTTTAAATTCACACTTGTGATCAGAAAAATGCGGCACAGCTTGCAACCTACAGCTTGCGCTTCACTTCCTTCAGACTGTTCTGGTATTGTTGGCTGACAGGATGTGATTTGTGAATATGCTTTTGTGTCTGTGGGTACACACAGGCACTGCTTGGCAGTAGCTTCTGCCTATATTTAATGCTGGTGCATGTGCCCAAAATCTTTCTTGTTTCTCATGATTTAATGCAACCAAAGTTTTTCTTTTTTAACATTAGTAAAATGTGTGGTTTGATCTTTTACAAGATTTTGTGACCTTGAGATAATTAGAAGTATTTTTTTTTTCCAGCTCCAAGTCATTGGGCCAAGTACTAGTTAGGTCTCTAATCTTTAACTAGAGAAAATAATTATTGCAATAGATGTATGGCATCTTTTTAAATCTTCAATATGTTTTAATGTAATACAGTCAAGTTATTAAGTCTAAATAAACATGTAACCGTGTAAACTTTGATTTTGTCTTATCAGAACATTTAATTCAACCAAAGAAAAACTGTTTGGAAATTTATTACCACTATCACGTTGAAGTGAATACGCTTTTACCCCTCTCAACCATTGACAGCTGGAGATAGGCACCAGCACACTTCGTGACCCCAGTAGGGATAAGTGTGACAGAAAATGGATGGATTGAATGTATATCCTGAGCTCTTAGTATAAATCACTTTTCTGGTGGAGATATTTTAAAATCAGAATATTTTTCAAATCTCAGAATCCTCTGAATGTACCTGTAGAGTTAAGCAAAGTTCACAAATGCACATTTCTAAAGGTAGGAACTTTTTTTTCGATTCTTGAAACTTACAGAAAACATCTTGAAAAGGAAAATGTTAGTTTTTAAAACTCATTATGAGTTGGGCGTACGTTGCACACATCAGAGCCGTTATAAAGTCCAGCTTTTTCCACTTAAGGCAGCTAGCCAAACTAAAAACTATTGTTTCAAAACAACATTTTGAAACATTGATCCATGCATTTGTGACCACACGCCTGGATTACTGCAACTCACTTTATACAGGGGTCAGTGGTTTGTATATTTCCCAACTTCAGAGGGTTCAAAATGCTGCTGCACGTCTTTTAACAGGTACACGAAAATTTGACCACATTCCCCCTGTTTTAGCTTCCTTACACTGGCTGCCAGTATATTTTAGGATTGATTTTATTTGTTTTTAAAACTCTCAATGGCCTTGCCCCTCCTTATCTGTCTGAACTGTTACATCCTTACACACCCTCCCGTTCCCTCAGGTCAGCTGATTAGTTGCTTCTGAGAGTCCCAAAGACAAAATGCAAGCTAAGAGGGGACCATGCTTTTTCTGTGGCAGCTCCTAAGCTATGGAACGAGGCCTCCTACCTTGCTATTGTAAAGCCCCTTCTTAAGACTCATCTTTTTCCTTGGCTTTTGGGACAAATTGAGAGGTTTTACTTTGTTTTATTCTGTTTGTATACTAACACGTGTTTTTTCTATTTTATAATTTTATTGTATTTTATGATTGTGTACAGCACTTTGGTCCTGTCCTTTTTTTTTCAGAATTAAGTCCGAAAAATTAAAATATTGCTAAACAAAAAGACAGCCTTTTTCTATTGGGGTGACAGGGACATCGGATGCAAGAGTTTGCCCTACAACCCAAGCTCTGGCTTTCTGTGTTGTTGTGTCCTTGGGCAAGCACAAAACAACATTAATGCATTGCCTACCGATAGTGTCTGCCTGTGTATGGCAACATTGGTTCTATCAGTCAGCCATAGGGCAGCTGTGGCTACAATGTAGCTTGCCACTATCAGTGTGTGCATGAAAGATTGAATGACTAGAGGTACTGTAAAGCCCTTTGACCAAATCTCCTGATATGAAAATGTGTTATATAAATACAGACCATTTACAGGACCACTTACTATTTTCTACATGCCTAAATTAAACACGTTGTTAATTATTGTTTGTCCACCATTTCTGGAAATGTTGGTTCCGACTGGTTTGCACTATTGCTTTTAACCATCAATGACATGGCAAACATTTCTTTGTTCATAGGTTTGTCTTTTTTTCTGTAACTAACAGTTTATGTATATAGTCGATCTCAATGTTAAATAGAACAAATTCACTGCTACAAAATCATTGCCTTCTCTGACTTCCAGCTGTTGTTACTTGAGCAACCTCTTAGCATTTCCTGTCTTCACTTTGTTATCTAGACTTCAAAATAAAGGCAAATATGGAGGATTGTAAACATTGTAGTGAGTTGCTACTTTGCAAGCTGTGCTTACTCCAAAACTCTGAGTAATCTTTTTAATGCTCTGACCTGCATTCAGTGTAAACACTTAGGATAAGTTGATTCAGTAAACAAAAGTTTATGGTATGGACACTTGATATGTAATTATGATCCAGTGAAGGAGCGGCAACAGGGAGGGAGACGGAGACCCCTGGACAAAGGGAACAATGGGATAATGGTGAATGAACAGAAGAGTGGAATGTAGATCCAAGTTCACATGAGATCAAGGTGGATGTCGCCAGGGAGAGGTGATTGGATCTTGGGTTGTGGATGGTTGCTGTTAGTCCTGGTGGAAGCCTTTGTAGGCAATGGAATGATGAGGTAATTCAGACAAATGGTAGAGGCTGGTTTAGGTAGAAGCTGGCAGTTCATGGAGAGTGAAGAGAGGGAAAGTGAGGAGTGTTTACCAGATGTGGATGAGAAACCCTGGTAGAAACCCCTGTTAGATCTATGTATTTAGATAGGCGGCAGGCATTCCAGTCCTTGAAGGCTGGTATTCTGCAACTTTTAAGGTATGTTTACAACTGGAGTGAATGGTTTCTTATACCGTAAACCAAAGTTCATACTTTTCAACTTCATTCGCATGTGAGGCGGCGATCAGATGTCACCTACTCTGCCAAAATCTTGCCGTTTTCCTCCCTATATTTGCCACCAGCTTGGCTCCACTTCCGCTTCAATGCAAATCTGGCCTCTATTTAGAAATAACATGGGAATTTTTTATTGTCTTACCTTCAGCACAGAGGGATGCCTTCTCTCCCCATTTTCTCACATTCTGAGAAAAACACTCATAACAGAGAAATGTGATGTCCTGTAACGACACAAAGCATTGCAGAGTAGGTTTTACTACTGAAATCGTTGCAAAATAGGGTAAAGTGCAGCACATGAATTGTCCTGAATATTTTCTTGAGTCTTAAATGGAAAAAAGTGATGTTATCTGCAAAAATGCTGATATGTTTTTTTTAGATCTTGTTTATAAAGCTAAAACAAGCTAAAGCTAAAACACTAAGGGTTTAAACACTAGTATTTCCTCATATGACCATTGCATTTAACACCAAAATATTACCAAAGAGTACTCAAAGAAGGTTAAGTATTAATTGATTAAAGGTTGTTGATTTCTGATCAATCAAAACAATTTAATAAAATATTCTACTGAAAGTTTGATTTATCTCTTAGATTGACTTGGTGATTTGGTTTGAACAAATGCCAATTGCTTTAAGTTGGATAAAATGCTAATTTGATCTGATTCCAATCTCTTAAAATACAATTTTGATTCTTAAACATAAAATCAATATCAAACTGTGAATCATAGCTTCATTTTAATGATGATGTTTTTTTTTTTACAAGTTTGCTTAATATTGTGGATTTTCATCAGTTTAGTCAAGAGTTTTTTTTATTGAAATAATTTTGAGTTGAATGAGTTCTGCTAATAAATTCTTATATTTTGAATGTTTGAATGGAGGTTTCATGTATTCATTCCATACAGTATACCTGCAGAGTTATTTGACAATGATTTTAGCTCGCTTCACTTTCAGCCAGTTATGCATTTGTTCAAAGAATAATGTATGACAATGCAGATATCATCTCACTGAATAGCATATTTGGGGTTGGCACTGAATCATAATTGCATAAAAACAACTGTAGTAACTGAAATGTGCAAGTGCTCCATGTTTTTAAACTTAGCCTACATTTTGAAAAAAAAAAACAATGTTTAAACACATAACCTGTTTAGTTATTATACCCAATAAAATGTTTTTTTTTTTGTTTATTTTACATATTTTATCCTTTTTTTCTTATTTCTTTTACTTCAGAAACCTCAACTATCTTAATAAGTTTCATAGACTACATTTTATCATGCAACCATTGCCATACTGTATATTTATACCATACAATATTTATACCATATACTCAAACAAATCTGCTACTGATCTTTGATGCAACAAATTACAGCAGCTTATATTTTGATTGTGAGGGAAGTGCATTAGTCGCTTAAATTCTTGGTAAGGTGTGCAAAATTGAGCATTTAGGACAGAGAAAAAACATCATTTTCCTGCTATTTTTACATTGTGCTAATGTCAAGATGCCACAAAATAAAATATTAAGCCACCATTACTCCCTTTTTGTGCTTTTGTATGCACCAAATCAGAACTTTTTTAGAGGATATTTAATATTTTCATGCCATGTTCACACAGAGTTAATAAAAGTGTTGGTAACAGGGTCTTGGTAGAGTGATTCACCCACAAAAAGATGCCACCGTATCTTTTACTGTATGAGCCAGAAGAAAGAAAAAACACTTCTTACGGGGTTTTTTTGTTATGTTTTTTCTCTACACACTAAAGCTGAGTGGGGTAATTATTAAATCATGAAAGTCTAATGTGATGTAATTGCAAGCATGACAAAAGCATTTTAAGCTAACCTAATAGCCATCTGTCACTCTGCCACACTCTCCAACTGTCAATTTTTGTATAAAGCTGCTTTTCTGGTAAATGGAGGATCTGAATATAAACCTGCAGGTGTCTAAAAGCTCTGTGTTGCTGTTTGGAGAGGCTCCAAGCCATTTGGAAATGTTATATTTTTCGTCCCTCTGGGACAGTGCTGATAAAATTGTGAAATATGAAACTCTAGCAGTGGCAAATATCTAACAATTGGTATCTAACAATTTTTTACTAAAGAGAAAATCAATTCAAATAACTTGAACAGGCTTATTTAAAGCTTTGAGCTGTGTCAGATTTTCTTGAGTACACCATATATACATGTATTTACAGTCAACATCTGCTGCTGATAGTACCTCTTAGATTCAAAAATAAACTTAAACACCAGTACAGGTTCTCTAATTCTCTGTTTTAACCTCTGCACCTCCTTTCCTTGCAACTGTGCTGTGTCAAGCCAAAATTCAAGACAAGTCATTCATCCAAACTAAATACGGGGAATATTACTTAATTACCCATCATATACGTTAGTTAATCTAATATTATGAGTTTTACAATTTGACCCGAGAGTTCTGAATACCAGAATAAATTGTCATTCTCTTGGCGCTGATGGTTGGTATGATTGTTTACTTCTTTCACCTTTCTAATTGGCCCGGTTGTGTTTTACGTTCATCTTGTCCACCTGGTTCCTGCTGCTTTTTATTCTGCCTGTTTGCCTACCATCGGCGGCAAATTATTTGAGCTGTTTGGTGAGATTAACTCTAGCATTTCTGAATATTGTTCTGATTCTCTGATCCTAACCAAGAGGTGTCAAGTAAGAAGCACAAATACGTCAGCACACTTTTTTAGGTATCTATACTTTCATTACTTATTACTTATCATTACTTATTTTTCTTCCTACTTCTGAATCTTACTCATTACATTTTTACTCAAGTATTTGTACCTTCTATTCCTTAAATTTTTTTAAACAAAGGTTACTCGTTATGCTTGCCTTCAGTTTAATGCAGAGGTCACAGATTAGCGGACCGCAATCCGGATCCGGACCCACCTGCTGGCTAATCCGGACCCAACCTGATTGAAAACATTTATACCTTACCACATCTTGTCTGACAACAGTGTCTAAACTTTACTCGCGCCGCTTCTCCTGTTACCCCGAAATCCCACAATCCAAACCTCCTGCGGAAAGCAAAGCCTACAGCCTCCGCTTTTCCTCCCGTCTTGCTGCGCTCCAACTTATCCTCGGAGCTCGAGGAAAGCATGCGCGATATACAGTAATTCGTAGGAGCAAAACATGCAGAAATTAAGGCTTAATTTAATATGACATATAAAAAAATCCCCATCAGCATCCAGCATATGTGTGGTTTCTGATGGAGATGAGAAATCTGCTTCCTGGTCTCTTGAAGTACCAATAGTTTGCATCCAATCTTTTAAATAAACGGTGTTAGTTTTTGAAATATATAAGAATTTTGCTCTAATTTGTAGTTACTGATCAGTTGGTACTATATTTTAATTTGACAAACCAGATCTTCTCGCCATTCTTTTTCCTGTTTGGTGCGATTGCAATAGCGGATCTTGACCTGGCCTTACCGGAGCGGTGCCTGAATCTTTAGAGTATGTTTGGCTGAACCTGCTGCTGTGAAGCAGAATTCTTCACCATGAACATAATCAAAAATAAATAAAGATCAAGGCTCACGAATGACCACTTTCATATGTGCTTAAGAATGGCTTTGTCGCCATTCAAACCCAGGTTTAAAGCCTTGCAGGGCAGCCTAAAGCCCATTGCTGCCATTAAGCCAGAAAAAAACAAACAGAAAACAGTGAGGTGTTTTAAAAAATATGTGAATCAGGAAATTGTCTATATACCAAACTGAACAATTGTTGTCCTCTACTTCAAAAAACAGTTTAGATTTTAAAATGGAAAATGTTCTATTTAAAAAAAAAAATTTATTTAAAAATTCAATGTATAACATGGATGCATAAACACCTTATTTTATTTCCGTGTTAAATTCTGTTTAAAGTAACAGATCATTAAAAATGTCTCTGGACCTCTACTGGTTGATGATTTTCTTTATTCGGACCCCACTGATTTTTAATTGGTTACCCCTGGTTTAATGTTTATAAATATTTATTTCACATCATGCATCCAATGCAGATCATTGGCGCCCTCCACATCTATTGGAAACTAGTGTAATTGGATGAGTCATATAACGCAAACATTCATTGGTTAGCTAAAGGGAGTTATCAGAAGCAAGCAGGTGTTCTTCAAACTGCAAACGTGAATTGTCTATGCTGTGCTACAATGTCAGATTCAGAAAAAGATGTTTAAATGTCTGAAAGGTCGGACACAGGCAAGAGCGTATCGGGAGATGGAGACCAACAAGACCTCCCTCATCCTTGGCCCTATCTCAAAGAATTTTCCCACATAGTCAAAAAATTTAGCTTTTAATTCATATAGTGACATCTGGCTGTTTTTTTTTTAAAAGATTACTTTATACTTTTATACTTTAAGTAGATTTTGGAGCACATACTTTTTCTCTTTTACTTAAGTAAAGAAGTCAAATTGATACTTCAACTTTAACCAGAGTGTTTTTAAACTGCATTATCTATACTTCTACTTAATTAACAAATGTGTGTACTTTTGACACCACTGTTCTGACCTGTTTCTGCCTTTGGGGCTCCCGAGTTTTTGCTTTGCCCCTGTAAGCTCTGTTAATCTTGTAAGTTTTGGACTTATTCCTGGATTCTGCCGGCTTACCGAAGTTGGACTGTTCTTCTGATCTTGGCTTGGATTCTTCTCTGATACCTCTTCAGCTCTCTGATCTTCTTGTCTGTTAACCGGATCTGCTTCTACTCTGGATATTCCCACATGGACACTGTTGCTCCAGACACAGTGTAAACTCTGCACTTCACTCGGAACTCTGGGGACAGCACGCAAATCTCTCGTTCGGATTCATCTCCTTCCTCTGGGTTGAACTGAATTCAGAACCAGGTTGGTGACTTTTGTTCATACAGTAGTCAGTCCATTATTCTAAGTCACTAACTTAAGTTTATATTCCCACAGAGGATCCATTTTATCCGCCTCAGTTGACGAGCAGCTGCAAGACTGTTTGTTTAAATAAACGCTTGTTTGAAAACATCCAGATCTGTCTACTTGAATATTGGGTCAAAGGTTCCGAGCCCCTGACATAAATGTTTCACAGTAGTAAGTTTGCCTTCAAATCAACAGATTTTCCCACACAGTGTAATGTGCATGTAGGCCTTTATGGGTTAGGTAGCACAAAATCTAAAAAATTGAATGCTCAGTAAGAGACGGTGTTGTATTTTCTAATTATCAAACCCTAAGCAGAGTCTGGTGAGGTGTAGAGTAGACAGGCAGACAGAGCCAAAGCTTAAGACAGGTCTGCAAGGTGGGTTTAAAAGAGAAAAGAGATGGGAAAAAGATGGGATGGGAAAAAAATTTGATTCCATTTAGAACAAATGATGTCTAAATTTTGTCGATGTGAGACAGGGTAATCTAGGAAAATTTAAAAATATAATAAAAAAAAAAAGGGCAGGAAGGAACAGCTTCAACAAAGTTGTAAGTTTTCTAAGTTTTGCAATATTCTGCAAATGAAAGAAGGAGATTTTAGAAACCTCTAAACGGGTCCTGATGAAAAATAACACCAAGACTTTTGCTTTATTATCTGAGATTAGTCTAATAACATCTAAATTAAGTGACTGACTAATCAGCTTCTTGCTCTGGTCCAAATACTATAACATAAGTTATTGGCTATAGTTATTTTTTTTATATTTAATTTTTATATTATATATATATATATATATATTTTATTATGTTATTTTTCTTATTTGATTAATTAATTAATTTTCAAGGACAGGGAACATTTCTTCAGTTTTATTTGGCTGGGCCTGGTAGACAAGTTAAAATACCTACCAGGTTAAATTATACTCGGTGCCACACTTCGCTTTCTAAAAAGATCTGCCTTTGTGGACTTTTTGTTCTGTTCAAGTTTTCACATTGTGTTTTTAGTTATGCTTTCATTTTTGTTGTTCTGTGTTGTCAAGATTTATATAGTATATAGTTTTTTTTATGCTTTCTTGAATAAACAATAAAGTTGAAAAAATAAATAAATAAATTATACTCGGTGCCACACTTCGCTTTCTAAAAAGATCTGCCTTTGTGGACTTTTTGTTCTGTTCAAGTTTTCACATTGTGTTTTTAGTTATGCTTTCATTTTTGTTGGTCTGTGTTGTCAAGATTTATATAGTATATAGTTTTTTTTATGCTTTCTTGTCATTTCTTTCAGTCATCTCTTTTCAGCATTTCTGGTATTTATTTATTCTTCGGTCTACAGTAGTCTTAGTTATACAGTAGTTGTTCTTTCTGTTATCTTTAGGTTGTGTTTTTCATTGCTTCATAGTTATCTTAACTTATCTCCACTCCCTTCCCTTATCTTCTAGTTTTCCCCTTGGTCATTCTTTATTTAGTATTAGTTGTATTCCCCTTTAGCTTAATTTAAGTTATTTTCTTGTTAGAGTTAAGCTCTGTTAATTTCCCTGGTCACTCTTTGTTGCCCCATAGAGCCACTTTTCTTTTCCCTTAGCTCCTTTACAGCTGCTTCTCTACACACCTGCTCCCAATTAGCTGATTACTCCATTCCTTGTTCTCCCTCTCATATATATATACTCCTCCTCTGCAATTACTCAGTGCTGCATTATCTTCATTTCTCATGTAAGTTTCTCCTGTATTTTCTGGATTCACACTCCTGTTACCATTTACTTCATCATTAAATTTGCAAGAAACAATTTCTTTCTTCCATCTCTGCATTTGGGTCCTCAACAAATCAATCCACTAAACCTGACATCTTTCAGTGTTAAATAATTTAAAATGCATCATTATTCAGTCAGATATAGAAATCAAAACTACTGGTATATAAATTATGGTTTTGCTATTTGTTAATGATCTCATTTAAGAGCTGCAGACTGGTGATGCTCAATACTTTACAAACACAAAAAAAAAAGAAGTAATTTCTTATTTACTTCTGTATGTGAGCAAAGACAACATAAGCAAATAAGAAATATAGTTGAAGATAAATGAATGAACATCAGCTCCCCAGATCCTGTTTCTATATCAGTAACAAAAAAAAAAAAAAACAAACAAAAAAAACCACAAAAAAACAAAACAAAAAAAGCCCTTTCAAAACCGATGTTGCAAGGTTGATACTATTTACATATAACAGATTTAACTTTTCGGCATGCAGTGTTTGTTTCTTTATGGTTTTTAGAAAGATGTCACAACTGATTTTAGGTGCTATTACTCAACATATTTTATCTATTTAGCTGTTTTGAACTTTAATTCTACTTTTTCTTACTTTTTTAAGCAAGAAGCTGCCAGGTCTCCAGTGGTATTTTGATTTTTTTTTTTTTTTTTGACTGCTAACAATAAGTCTTACATTTTTGTTGATTTTATGTCTCTTCTGAATTGGTCAATTTTTCTTAACTTTGTTAAATATAAAATAACACAATTGTTCCATACCTGATCAAGCCAGAAACCTTGATTCCTGAAAAACTGTCAGTTTAAATCTGTGTCCCTTTCCTAGATTTCCGAAGCTGTCCAGCACCTGCAACCTTTTTACTACCAAGGTCACATTATCCCACCAAGACTGTAAAAGGGTGTCTCCTTAATTGGTGAGTTACTCAACATCTCTTTATTTATACCATCCTTTACTGTAGCTATAGGTCAAGTCAACAGAACTGACAAAGGTTCTTGGATAGGTGTTGCAATGTTTTCAGAGTCCATTTCCAAGCTTGTTTTGTGGTACCTTTCTTTTGGCTGGTTTCCAGTTGCTTTTAAGCATCTTATTGTACCTCTTATGAAAAGTGACTGAGATTCTAAAGTTTTGTGATACTGCAGTTATTTTTCTAAGCTCCACACGTATGCCTGTTTTTACAGGGCCCGATGCATGGGCTCAGTGCACTGATGCTACAGGTGTCCTGGGGCACTCAGAAGGGAATTATAGGTACTATTGAATACCAGGTGCAATACACAGACACCACAAGACCGGGATCAGGGTTTTGAACTGGCAACCCTCCAGTTGTAGGACGGATACAGCCTCTTTTCCTGTCAGATTATCAGACCTGATTTAACTGCATATACAATGCGCTAAAGTAATGAAGAAACATTGGGGAGAACAAAAAAAAAGTTCAGATTCCTCTCAAATACTCAGTTTGTCTGACATCGTATATTTGGGAAACGAATAATAGAGAAAAAAAGTTAGCTTCAAAAAAACAATATAGATGAGCTGTAATTGCAGGGAAGGGAAGATCTACAATATATATGCCTCGGGAGACTAGATACAAGCCACAATTTTCAATTGTACACAATTTTTGAAGGTCTGTCACAAAACATTGTGAAGCTTTTGAATGCCATTTGAGAAAAAAATTGATTAAAAACATGTAATTCAATTTAATGCCTTTTCAAGGTGCTCCATTTTAGTTCTCCTTGAAGTTAAATATGTTGGTTTTGACGGTATACATTTTAAAGTAAGGTTGTCAAGGTGTTAGCCCTGATATTCTCTCATGATGAACTTTTCCTTAATGTGCTGCTTGGATCTAGAAAACTTGAAATGTCTGCAAAATTCCTTTAAAGTAGCATCCAGATCAGCTAAATAGACATATAGAGTGTAGAATATCACTTTCTTGCTAACTTAAAAGTACATCTAGAAATATGTATATCTAACATATGGGGTTTTACAGATTCTGCCCTCTCCTGAGGCGTACTTCACTCCTTATGCAAACATTCATGTGGCACCTTCAGAATACTGCATCAATACATTTTAAATTGAAAAATCTGCAGATATATTCTACTAATTTGAAAATGTGAAACCTAGAAAACAAATCCTAACGACAATCCTATAGTGCATTTGAACTAATAGTTCCTCAATACCACCTTTGGTAGAAGATTTAGAGGCGGTACTATTGTTAAAATCAATTCTCCATTGTCTGACAAGTTGGTTTACAGTACTATAAACAGATGCAATAAAACAGACAACTATTTAATTACAAAAGTCAATATTCTAGCTTCTGGGAATGTCTATTTTTTTATGCAGTCTAGATGTGTAGAGATGTCCAAATATTTTCATTAGGCAGCATGCTTTTCTCTAACATTTTCTGAACCAGCCATGAGATATGTTTTCACATACTATTCTGCAGCTGGTGCA
>NW_015151281.1:139173-140241 GCF_000732505.1 Cyprinodon variegatus | reverse complement strand
AACACATCCGTATTCTGGTGTAATCCCAAACCACAAATCCTTCAAGCTGATCGCTGCAGCTACCGGCCCACCATGATGAAGCTTGTACATAATTGTTCTGTTAATTCAGAGCACTGAATCATATCTTGAAATGTAATGAAGACTGCAGTGTGTATTAGACCCATCTTAATCTGATCTGCTTTGCGTCGGTACCTCAGCCAAAGTTCATCCTAAGAAAATACCAATTTGCAATTCACAGCATAAGCATATTTTCGACTTTACCTTATCTCAAATCTACCAGCTGACTGAGAAGGTATAAATAACTCAAGATGCATTTACACAAAGTTTAAGTACACTAACATTCCCTATTGCTGTGAAACTGCAGGGGAAAAAATATTGGAGAAATCCAGTACTAGCCAATCTACTCTTATGTGGAATAAAATAATTATAAAAAATTATAAATATATTTAATAATATATATATTTTCTTACATGTTCACAGTAACAGTTGGTGCTAAATGACAAGCCAACAAGATTTTTTCCCCTCCGCTTCACTAAATTTCTGTAATTTTCTGTAAAGTTGAGGTTTGAGCTGTTTTGAAAAAAGTCATTTTTTTTTAATGCATAACATTTCATCTTTTTCATTTTCAATGTTATTAAAGTAAGACATAACAATTTCCATTTTGGTAACTTTACCAAAACTCTGTATGTTTATTTGGGAATGCATTAAGCAGCAGGCGAACAAAGTCACATTTTATGACCTTTAATGCATAATTAGGAGACCATTAAATGTGTGTAGTTGAAGATAAGTGCCTCTAAGGAGTCGAGTTTTCATATTGTAAAGAGTGGTTATGTCTCCAATGATCCTTTTAAAATAAAGTGAAAACCAGAAAAGGAGACGATACAAACCAGAAACACAAGCTATTCTTTGTCTTTCCTCCCAAAAATCCAATTAAATGTATAAAGTTAAAGAATAAATTGAAAACATTCGGCTGATAGATTTTAGTGTCTTTGAAAGAAAAGACAGGACTGCTGTGGTGTACAACCTCTAACTTCTGAGTACCTATTTTTGACTATATATATATATATA
>NW_015151281.1:105440-138785 GCF_000732505.1 Cyprinodon variegatus | reverse complement strand
GTCACTTTGAGGGTGGTACTACTGTAACTTGAGCATAAATTACCTGTGATTGGCTGCTTTTCAAGGAAATCCCACCTACTTAAGACATTAGTTTTCTTAGCAAAGCATATTTAGGCCAATAGCAGTTCTTTTTAAGAGTAGAATTCTGACTTCATATCTAACACCATCTCTTTCATTTTGTTGAACTAGGCTTTTTTTCTTTTTTTTTTAGGGAACAATGATGGCTTGAAGATAATTTTTTAACATTACTACCCTCAACTAGAAAGAAATTGATATTGTCCCAGGAGGCAGGATCTTAGAAAGTGTCCAATCCCAGGCAGGGTGTGGTAGTGTATGTGCATGTGTATTAAATGAACCAGCTCTTATGAATATGCTGCATGTGTCTTCACTTTGCAAAATTCTGATTTCATAACTTATATTCTATGGTTAAGTATATTTCATTGTTGTTAAATTGCTTTAAAACCATTGTTTTCAGCTTTATACGTATTTTAAAGCCAATTAAAGGCTGTCAATGTGCAAAAAATCTTAAATTCTAAAAAATTTCTTTCTAAAACATCAAAGTGTCTATAGAATAATAAGATGTCCTTGAGATTCAGTCCAGGGTTAGGGGTCCACTCAGCAATGCCGTGAGGAACCTAGGTGTTGTCTTCGACCATGAACTGAATTTCAAACAACGAATAAATGCTGTTGTCAAAGAGAGCTTTTTCCAGCTGCTCCTTTTGACCAAGGTGAAACCCTTTCTCTCACGCCAAGAACTGGTGAAGGCGACTCACGCATTTATTAGTTCTCGGTTAGACTATTGCAATGCTCTCTACTCTGGTCTCTCACAGTCGTCACTCCAATGTTACAGTTGGAGTAGAATGCAGCTTCTTCGGTTCATCCAGACACAGCCACATCACTCCCGTCCTCTCCTCCCCTCACTGGCTCCCGGTCCGTTTTCGGATTGATTTTAAAGTTTTCATACTTGTTTTTAAAGCCTTTCGTGGTCTTGCTCCGTTATCCTTAAAGCTATTGAGGAAAATCTTTTTTTTCGGTTAGATCATCTAATTAGGTGGTCCTCCTAATTGTCAATGATTCTGGTGATATTTTTATGTAAGCCATCCTACGTGCTTGTCCCATTAGCTATATTTTTCTGCACATGCGCACTTTCAGGCTTATATCTGTGGCAAGCTACCGTTTCAGACGGTCCTCAAAGCTCACCTTTCTCACCGCGGTTCTTTGAAAGTGGCCGAGGGTACAAAATCATGATCAATCTTAGCTTAAATATTTTGACCAAAATTTTATAAAACTTTATCAGAAGAACATGTGTCAATATGGAAGTTAACTTTTTTTTCTTTTTTGGCAGCTAGATTATACCTTGGTACATTTTATATTCTTCTACAGTACACATATAATGGCTTATTTTTAAAACTATTACTTAGCTAAGAGAATCTGGCGTTTGCCTTTACTGTACCGCCATCTCATTTTCAGATGGCATATCATCATTTAAGGGATGGCAATTTTTCTAGAAAACTGAAAATTCTTTTGCTGTAACTAACAGCAATTTGACAACTAGGATTAATCTTAAAGAGTATTGCAGTGCTGGTCCTTATAGCGTTTTCACTCTCTCCTCAAGCTGGAAAAGCTAAGAACTGACTGCAAGGACCCCTCCCTTAAGGGTGTGTTTTTGCCTCCATTGTGACAATATTTGATTTAACCCTTTGACAACAATAAGAATGTGCTGACCATCAGATTGGCTTGGCCGTTGACAGTCTTCATGGGGTTAAATTTGTATATCCAGTATTGTGTTTAGATTTGGAGTTTTTAATAAGTCTTATTCATAAAGCTTATTTTGGATTTGTTTTCTCAGCCGGACTTAATCAGACTAATAATTTTTTAAGGAGAGATTATGTTAATCAAACCTTGCTGATGTTAGACTTAGACAGATTTGTCATTTTGTTTACACAAGTGTAAAACAAAGACATTTCGTGCAGAACAGCTCTCTAGACAATTTCATTTTTTTTTAAGTGCAGCCTTGAAAAATAGTAAAATATATAAAAACAGTAATATAAACATATGACTGTAAATTTACAGTTCTATCTTTTCAGAATTTTTTTTTGTTATATCAATCAGATTAAAAACAATGGTTTAACAATATTTTACCATTAAGGCTTCTGTCAAATGAGGAGCAGGAGAAAAACAAGGCAGAGCATATGCAGTAATTTTAACTTGGATCTTAGGTCGTCATGAATCTTTAAAAACGTAACACTCAAAGGATCCATTTTTTTTGTCAGATAGATTTAAGCACAATAAACTGGAACAGAAAATCCCAAAGTAATGAGTGTTTTTTTTTTTAAAAGAAGTTATTCTCTTTAAATATTTAGAACGCAGTGGTAGCACTCTGAAAACTCACATTTGAGCCAGTTTTCTGTTACAAATTTCTGACAAACGCAAGCCTTTAATTTATTTACTATGGATTCTGTTAACTTTGCACAACGTACACATATTAAAAAACAAAATGAAATAAATGCGATCCATTCTGCTCTAATGTTAAGGATCTATTTACTTTAACATTTTGAAAGTGGCATCTAAGATTGCTTTTAAGTTTCCTGTCTTGTCAAAGAATTGACTTTGTGTACATAGTCCAAAAGTCAAGAACCCTCTTTATTTCTTTGTACATGTAAGTCTACATTATGTGCATAATTACAATTATAAGTACAACATTATACTCCAAATAAGTTTGGCAGTATTTGTGACAAAGATGACATCATCCGGAACATTTTAGTGTGGAGATTTGTCTCTACAGCCCTGGTTATTAGTTTTGTTTTGTTTTCTCTCCCCTATTATTTGACCAGGCAGTTCACCATTGTTCTTTGGTAACTGTTTATATTCCTCCTTCTGCTGTTGCCATCACTGCATGTGATGTCATTAGTTCATCCATCCATCCATTTTCTGTGTGCTGAGTTCGCTGTTGCCCATCTCCAGCTATCAATCGGTGAGAGGCATTGTACACCCTGGACAGGTCACCACTCCATCACAGGGCAACACAGAGACTAACAGGACAATTGATTCACACCTAAGGAGAATTTAAAGAAGTCAATTAACCTAACAGTCATGTTTCTGGAGTATGGGAGGAAGCCAGAGTACCCAGAGAAAACCCACAACATGCAAACTCCATACAGAAAGACCCCAGGCTAGGATTCAAACCCGGAACCTTCTTGCTGCAAGGCAGCAGTGCTACCCACTGAGCAGCTTACAGCGCCTGGTATTCTCAGGCGGTCTCCCATCCAGTTACAGTACTAACCAGGCCCGACCCAACTTAGCTTCCAAGATAAGAGATTGGGCGTGTTCATCTTGGTACAGTAGGGCCGTAAGCTGACATTGCTAAACCACGAACACAACAGCCAAATACATTTGTGGCAATAAGTGGTGATTTTCATATGTGTCAGTTGCATGAAGAAGATGTCAATGTAATGACTGTAACTGATTACATAGACTTCTGTGTAGATACAACTGTCCCTCAAAGGCTTGCACAAGCAATATATATTAACTTCAGGACTTTTCTGATTATCAGCTTCCTTACTTGCTTGATTTTGTATTTTTTCTTTGCTTCTTCAGTTCTTTTTTCTTGATTCCTCTTTTCTCATTTGCTTTATTGCTTCAGCATATGATATTTGTTCACTCACCTTAATATTTTGAGCTTCCATGGGCTACTGCTTAACTATGCATACATTATGCTGCACTGTGTTCATGACCACTATTACAAGATTTTACTTTTGAGTCTTTTTGACATGTCACATAGTAATGGGGACCTCCACATCTTGCACATCTATTTTTTTTTTCTCTTAGATTTTTACCCAATTGTCCAATTATTTCTCAA
This sequence comes from Cyprinodon variegatus, assembly GCF_000732505.1. Taxonomy (NCBI): domain Eukaryota; kingdom Metazoa; phylum Chordata; class Actinopteri; order Cyprinodontiformes; family Cyprinodontidae; genus Cyprinodon; species Cyprinodon variegatus. The sequence continues at coordinate 134,926 of NW_015151281.1, read as the reverse complement.
AGGAAGCCTCTCATTAGATCTGGTAGGAATTCTTTAACTCTGTAGTTGACAAAGTTGAGTTGAAATGATTGTGACATTTCATTTTCAAATTGTAACATGATTGACATTGAATCTTTAACACCTCCGCCTCTTTAACTTTAATCTTTTTCCCTCAGATAGTATCTCTCCTTTTAGTTTCTGTTTAACATCCTCAATTGTCATATTCAACAGTCCTCCTGAAATGACTCCTCTTAACCTTGTGAACAACCCTGAAATGTATGCTTTAATCCTCTTCCCAGCTAATATTGTCATTTTGATGAGTTTTCCTTGCTGTGATTTGCTGACTGCATGAATCAAGTTTTCTATTGTTCATAAGTCTTGCTTGTTTAATACTGTTGATTTCTTTCTCGGTTGCTTTAGTAAATTTAATCGGTAGAAAATGCATCCCTTGTAAATAACAAAGCTCCTGGCCCTGATGGATTTTCATCCGAATTCTTTAAGAGATTGCAGGAAGAAAAAGGTCCCCCTTATTGCCTGCTTTTTATAAGGAAACATTGGAACATGGCTCTCTCCCTCCTACTTAAAGGCAGGCCTCTAAACGCTTCTTTTTGAAAAAAGATAAAGATCCAAATCTCATATAGACCTCTCTCATTAATAAATCTTAAGATCATTACAAAAGCTTTGGTTTTCCGTCTGGATAACTTAGTTCCCACTATTGTCTCACATGAACAACCTGGATTTATTAAGGAGAGAGTTAGTTTTTTAATGTCCGCACACTCCTAAATATTATTCACTCAAACTACTACAACAAAATCTGAAGTAGTAATCTCAATTGATGCTGAAAAAGCATTCAAATATGAGCGATGGGACCCTTTCTTTACTGTACTAAAGATAATCTGACTTGGAAATATGTTCATTTCATGGCCATGTCTCCTCCATACATCCCCAAAAGCAAACATCTTCACTAATGGCATCCAATCTATTTTTTTTCCCTCTACCCCGTGGCACCAGACAAGGTTGCCCCCTATCTGCTCTAATGTTTGCACTAGCTATACAGCCCTTGTCCATTTTTTTAAGATCCTCTTTTACTTTTACTGAGATTTCACAATTAATCATAGAATTTAATTTCTAACTTTATGCTGATGATTTATATTGATATCTCATATCCTGTCCTTTATTCCCACAGCTGTATCTGCCTTCAAGAGATTTGGTTCATTCTCAGTCTAAACAGTTAATGTCTTAGAGTGAATGCTACCCTATAAATGCCTCAGCATTACAGCTCACACAGTCAGATGTTCCTTTTGAATTAAACCTGACTGGTTTTTGGTATAATGGATCAACATAACCGGAAAGCTAGATTTTTTTCTTTTCTACTAATTCCTCACCTTTAATGTCTGAAATAAAAATTTTGAAGAGAAGTTTACCACTCTCTTTAATGGGAAGAATTAACACAATTAAACTGAACATTTTGCCAAAATATCAGTTTTTGTTTCATTTCCTGCCGAAGCAAGTTTTTTTTTTTTTTTTTTCTAAACAATTGATTCAACTCTCTGATTTTTTTAATTTTTTTTTATTTTATTGTTTTATCTCGTTGAAAGGTTTCCAGGATGTACAAATCTACACTCAATCTACACCAATGGTGGATTGGTGAAGACTTCCAAATTTCCAATTGTATTATTGGGGGGGAGCATATTTATTAAAATTTTATATTGTTTGGAATCTATGAATTTGCCATGGTGCAACCTGGAGGCACAGTCCTCTACTTCCTCTATTTTCTATGGTTTTACAAATAATTAAATGGTTCCCTACACACTTAAAATTCGGTATAAGTTCAGGAGGCACTTTAAATTTAAGTCAAGAGCTACTTTAACCTCTGTGTTAAAGAATCGTCTATTTTGACCTCCTCATACAGATCTAACTGTCCAAACGGGTTATAATGAAATTATCAAATATTTTTAAGACTTTTACATGGATGTTTTTTTTTTTTCTTTTGTTGTAGATTTACAGATCTCTCGAAAATTTTATTTCGCATCTTTTCTGATATTTTCAATTTAGACACTGCGCTAAAATGTTGTTTCCTCTTCTCCCCTCGTCACTATCAAACCCAACAGTGGAAGGAGCTGTTAAACCATGATCCACTTCAAAAATTAATTGTTTCTAAAATGTATAATGAACTTTTTCTATTGATTGCTCACTAGTTACTAAAGTTAAGGCTGCCAGGTGTGAGGAGCTGGACTTAAACTTGCAGTATGACTGGTAGGATGCTGCTCTTAAGACAGTTCATTGAAGCTCATTCTGTACCCGACTGACTGTCATAGAGTTCAATATAGTGTTTAGGGTCCATTTTTCTAAAGCTTCACTGTCACACATCTTACTCAGTATCACAGACGAATGCAACAATTGTCATGCCTCAGCCTGCAATTAAACCCATTTGTTTTACACATTTCAAAATACTTTCTGTAGTCATAAGTCTCCCCACACATTGCCACATTTAGGCTTCCAGAGGACCAGAAATGGTTTATCTCTAATCAATTAGATATTTTAGCATTCACTTTATTACAGGCTAGTGGTCGACTTCTTTTGCACTGGAGGTCGAAAAAGCTCCCTCTAGCACCCAGTGACTCAAGGACACCATGGTTGTGTCCAAATGTCTTCCCTAGTCGCTATATAGGGCCCTATATAGTGGTTATGCCCTTTTTAGGTGAGTGTCTAAATGTCTAGTGGATGGAAAAGTAGTGGAGCAGAAATTTCCCACAATGCATCTTGAAAAGTAGTGATCATCCGTGGGATGTATTCAAATTCATGGGCTGCGACTTCCAAGGACGCCTCTACCTGGAAAGGGTCCTTCGAAGTCTGTGAAAAAAAGGAGACTGGAAGAGTTTGGGCTGTCTTTTATTTATTTATTGTAAAGTGAACAAAGACTACACTGATGAGAATACAGAGTGGAATAAATGTGACAACTACCGGGAGCATGAACAAATGGAAGCCAATGTAATGATATAAACCTTTGTCAGTTAAATAACATGTTGCTGTCATTTTGCACATCTCTCTTGCTGCTATTTTCAAATATCCATTACTTTAAAAATGTACATAGCTGTATAATGGTTATTTATTATCCAGGTGCACAGTTTTTATATTGTAAAAACACTTTACAATACATTATTTTATTGTTTTTCTTTTAACTCTTCCCTATTATGTTATTCTTATATATTCCAAGGTCCACATTTGTGTGACCATATTTTCTATAATCTTTTTGCTGATGTAAACACCAGAATTTCCCCATTGTCGGACAATGAAGGGGTTTTCTATTCTATAAAAGGGGAAGAAAGATATACCGTAAGTAAATCTAAACAATGTATAAAAAATATATCTGCAAAATCTCATTCAACAACAAAAAATACTTAGTTAAATGGTAAAAATGGTAAATGGCATGTACTTATATAGCGCCTTTATTCAAGTTAGGAGACTTGACCAAAGCGCTTTACACTACATTCATTCACCCATTCACACACACACTCACACACTGATGGTGGCAAGCTACATTGTAGCCACAGCTGCCCTGGGGCTCACTGACAGAAGCGAGGCTGCCGTACACTGGCGCCACCGGGCCCTCTGACCACCATCAGTAGACAATGCAGGTGAAGTGTCTTGCCCAAGGACACAACGACAATGAAAGTCGGAGTCGGGGCTTGAACCGTCAACCCTTCGATTACAGGGCAAACTCCTCCATCCAACGCCACTGTCGCCCTGTTGCAAATAGTGCAATTAAAAAATTTTATTTGTATCAGATTTATATTTCACACACTGCAGATACATTAGAATTTGTCCTTAAATCACATTCAAACCCATTTTTTCCCCCCAGAGTCTGCAGACTGGACACTTTAAGCAGGGCGGTTTCCGTGGAGTGATGCTTGCCGAAGCCAGACTGAAAAGTGGCAAAAATGTTGTATTTTTCCAGGAAGGGTACCAACTGTACAATTTCATTCTGTATTTGCTCAAATTTATTGATTTTCTTCTTGAGAGAATTACTTAAATAAGCATTTGTCTAATTAGTCCAATTATCTGGTACCATGAAAACACACTCCAGTTTTGAGTGTCGTTCTTTTTGTCATCTATGTTTGTGCTGAGGTGGATATCAATAATGTGACCTATGCTCAATTTCCACCACAATACCTTTAGCCTATTTATTCCAACACCTTCATTCGTGTTTTTCATTTTCTGTTACCTTGTGTCAACACCTTCACACATACATGCTCTTTATTGCAATAACGAAGGCTGAAAGAGATCTGCATGATTCATTTATGGCAGATGAGCTTTACTCTCATTGTGCTTTCATTAATCTGAGCTACGGAGGGTGAAAGATGGACACCAGGTCATTACCAAATCTCTATTCCAGCTATTACAGTGAAATCAGATACATGAGAACAAATTACATTTTTGTCCACTTTAAATGACTGTCTGATCTGTAGTGACTGCTGCCTAACCAGCCATTCCTCTCACGTAACAGCTAAAGGTTGTGTGCTCCTCTTGCTCTGGGCAATTTGAATAATTCACTGAGATCAGTGCGCGCGATTGGTCCAGTGACCTGTGTCCGTGCAGCCCGCCTCACTGTATGCTCTGTGAAGATAAGAGTGTGAATCACAGACAACAGACCCCCTTAGGGAGGGCTAGAATAGTAGAGCAGTGAGGGGCAGGGTCAACAGCCTGACCTTAGATTGACAACTCACGCAAAGAATATATCGAAGACTCACAAGATAAAGTCCTTGTGTTTAATGGCATGGCCATTGAGAACGGAAATTTACTGATTTATTGCTCCTACCCACAGTTTAAAAAGAAAAACAGCCACTGTATAACTTAATCAAAACTACAAGAGCTACTTTTAAAGGCTTTCACATTATACAAAAATCAGTTTATTTTTTGGGCTTTTGTCAAAAACAATGGAAAGTAGTTCAAAGTTGTAAACAAAAAGGAAATGTTAAATTTTTTTGTTGTTACAAGTGCTGGCTGCATGGAACTATGTGTTAAATAGTTTCCGGAACCACACTTAAGGTACTTAAAAATCAGTTTTGAGCAGGTTGGCGCGCATGACCCATTTACGGAGGCCTTAGTCCTCAACGCGGCCAACCAGGGTTCGAATCCGGCCTGTGGTCCTTTGCCTCATGCCCCCTTTCCTGTCAGACTACTGTCGAAAAAACGAGACACTAGTGCCGCAAAAACTCCAAAAAAAATATATTAAAAAAGTCTTTCCATGAGCAATTCCAGGGGTCTGACACTGGCAGATACAAAGTAGCATTTTAAAGAGCCCTTTTTCCCTGAACATAGAGGAGTAAAACTTGCTCAGGGCCTCAAAATATATTATTTTTGATTAAAACACTGCATGTTATTTTCAGTTAATATCTTGTCTAAAATCTTTTGCCATTTTAATCAACCATTTATTTGTTTTTTTAGCTTTTCAATTGAAGGAAAAAAAAAACATTACTCCATTTATAAAGATGATGCTTGGATCTTCTTCCACAACAAAATAATAAACACAGAACCTAGATCTTAAAACATATTTCTGGTTCTTCTTATGTAATTCTGTCACAAGAAGTCAATCCAATATTTTTTTTTAAAAAGGCTGGACTTTGATATTATACCACAATGAGTGGTTCTTAAACCGTTTAGACCACACTATTAAGAGCCATAGTAGATGTTAGAAAGAGCCACTTGTGGCTCCAGAGCAACAAGTTGCAGACCCCTGTATTATGCATGCAAAGAGGGGGAAAATTTGTTCTTAGTTTTTTTTGTTTAGTTTTTTTTTTTTAACACAGCCCAGCCTATGTCAAATTTGGTATTATTTCATTAACCATAAAAACAATCCACTAGGTTAAATGATTCCAACATTAATATACTGTAATATAAACAATAAAATGATTCCTTGGCACAGGGGAATTTGTCTTAAGGGAAAAAATATCTGACAGCGTGATACATTGCTACAGCTGTTTCAGGGGTTTGACCTCTGTTAAAACGTAATCTCCCATGGCATAAAGAATGCATAATGATGAATAATAAAAAAGGAAAAGGTCCTTTTGGTTAAGGAGCAGATTACACATTAGAGTATCACTTTTATCAGCTTTTAAAAAAATATGTGAGGAATTGGTTTCTGAATTAAAATGTACTTACTGTATATGATTATTGATTATTGAGACATTTTTGGTTGTTTTGTGAGAAAATGTTAATTCCATTTCTAAAACAGGCACCAGAGGTGTTGTTATGTGGGGGAGTCTGCTTAGTTTTACAGCAGTATACAATGGATATCAATGCTAATTCAGAGAAGAAAGAGACTTTAAAGTTGTAGAACTGCACATATGATGGACCACAACTCTATATTTATGAGCCCGTTGCACACCCACAAGAGTTGTGGTGTGAGAGTATTTATTGCAGAATAGGGCAAGTATCACAATTAAAGACAAGTCTTAGCTTGTGTGCTAACATCACTATATCATAATGAGTATTTGGGTTATTGGTGAAAAAAGCAAATGGTAACAGCAGGAGATCATATGATTTTTACTGCTGCTGGTGGGGCAAAGTCTGCTCCTTTTCATTTACACTGCACCACCAGAGAGAATAGATCTAGTCTTCTTTCCTTTGTTTAAAGTTTCTCCAACATTCATATTGATCCCAATCATAGTTCTCAATCAGCTATTCACTAGCAAGTGCATGTGGGATTTCCTTTTTACTGAGCCATTTGCTCCTTTAAGATTTGTATCCAGACTGGGACATTTTTCTGTTTGGAAAGGTGTGGACTTAATGTCCTGACTGACTGGAGTTTATGCAGCCCGAACAAAAGAAAACTTCTACTAAACTAAATTACACATCCGCTCTGCCAGATGACTACCTGCTCTCCACACAGCGACAACTATTTGATCACCTGTGTGGCGTCAAACTACACCACTTGTTAAAAAAAGAGCTGTTTTTAGAGGAACTGCTAAGAAATTTCATCTTTAATAGTCAATGTATTTGCTTATGGTGGGCAAGATCTATTAAATACTAAATAAACTTTTAAAATATAATCCATTAGACAACATTCAGTTTGCATTTTGTCAGAAATTCAACCTGCAAATTGCTCTTTAATAGTTTAGACTGGTTTGAAAAAGGTCAGACAGCTTAGTTTTTCAAATTTGTGCCTCTATAGATATGTGCAATACCTTATCTAACTCTATCCGCTACTATATTTGATTTCCTTTAAATATATCCACCCTTACATACAGTATATGCCAGACTTGTGGACTGCATGACTAATAAATGTATGACAGATGAATACTACCTTTGCCAACAGAGGTGGGTAAAAACCTTAGTCCTAGGAGTTTTACTGCACTATACCTTATACCTCTTAATCATTATGAATTCCTTTGCAAAGCACTGTAAATCTAAGTTTTAATAGAGCAGGGAGGAAATCAGTGACTACATCAAAGCAGTGGAAACATATCCTGAATCATTTCAGGATATGTTTATTTTCACCAGCTTTCTAGCTTAATGACTGAGCCTGTGACATAAATGTCAGCAGCTGCTTTATTTGGATCATATTATGTGAAATCAGGCAAACGCCGGTTGTCCGTTTTGTGCACCAGCTGTCTTTTCAGCCTTTCTCTTTGATGATATTTTAGCCCATGTTCTTTTTCTTTGTAATGAAAAACATATGAATATTTGATGGAATTTTAAATGCTTAGCCAAGGCAGCTGATGTTGTTTATTAGCTTGATTTGCTGTTGTGATATTTGTTGAATGTTGATAAATATATTTTATTACACAATATTTATTTGAAGCACATGCTGCTGCTTTGGCAGATTATGTATAAAAAAGGGAAAAAAATAAGTATTTTTCCACTTGCCTTGATGTAGAAAACCATGTCCAGGGTAAAGAGGTTCTACTTTAGATGACAAGAGAAATTATCTGCACATGTACAGCAATAACACAGAGTCCCAGCAGAAAGATAAGTGTGAATCTGCTCACTTGGATGTCATTCATGAAGGCAGTGGCCTACCGAGAAAGGAAATAAATTTTGACTTGAGATGGAGTGATGCATGCACGCTCCTTCCATCCTCCCCCGCCAGCCTCCTTAATATTCTGTCAACATAAACCATAAAGGGGTTACTCATGGAAATAAAGAGGCAGAAAGAGAGGTAATTTCACATGCAGCCTGCAGGTCCAATGATTTGTTTGCAGCCCTTCTGAGTTCTCATGTAGCCTGAATGTGGCGCTGCTCGATGCTTCAAGGTTATCATTGAAGTGCTGTTTTCATCCACACATTCCTGGAAAAAGCTGAGAGCCTTGGTAACTAAAAGTGTGTTTCAGTTTCACACACTATACACACATTTCTGCATGTGCACCCCCCAACCCACCCCCCTGTCTGCTTGCACACGTAAGTATCATCTAACAAAAAAGGGTTGCATGTTCCCTGAACACACATAAAATTCTGGATGTTGATCTTCCCCAAAGTGCTGTGGATTAAATCCCAGACAGGGTGTGTTTAGCTTCAGCATCAGGTTAACCAAATCTTAGTTGGACACCCACTTGTCTCAAGGTGAATATAATCATCTACAGTGAGTCATGAAAGTACTGATTTTTTTTCTCATGTCACACACACACTAGTTGGTTGTCTGTTGCTGCTACAAGAGAATATTCCTGGGATTAAGGGATAAGGAGAAAAACTTCTGAATTAGCTGCCAGTGAGGAGCGATGACAAGCACGCCTTCCCCATTAAGCAGAAGCAGGTCTACTTGACATGCCAACTTTGAATTCCCCTGTGATGTCACTGCTTGAGGTTGTTTATTCGATTTTGTTGAAAGAAAAAAAAATCTTAACTGACAATTCTTTAAGGATAATCCAGCAGAAGAAAGTCTAAAATTAAGCTTAGATGATCTTAATCATCACAAGCGGCAAACTACCTTACACAACAAAAGTGAAATACACTGAGGGAGAGGATCATCAACACATATGGTACCATACCATAGACATTACTATAAAATGTCTCTGAACCACATCCAAGGGGATGCCTGCCAAGATGGACTCATTGGCATAGATCAGGCATGCCCAAAGTCGGTCCTCAAGGGCCGCTGTCCTGTTAGGTCTCCCTGCCTCAGCACAGTTGATTCTGATTATTGCAGTTCAGGTAAAGCCTGTTCATAAGCTATCAATGAAAATCGGCTTTGCTGGTGCAGGAAAGCTTTAAAGCCCTGGCAAATGTGGATATGCGGCAATACGTCGTGAAATTTTGAGCATGCTCAAAATTGATGTATGCCAGCGTATGCTCATACGTGGGCCATAAGTTACAGGTAAGTTATTTGATTGTTGAGAGTTGTTATGTGTAAGTTACTCATAAGTCGTGGTGACTAGCTTATCCAAAACCCATGAGTAACTTATACGTAACTTATCAAGAACTTATCTCCAATGCATATCAACGTATTTGATGTGTTCAAGATAAGCAATGAACGTGTTTCTTACCAACAGCTACCGTATAATGGCGTTTAGTGGAATCTTCTCCTTGTGATTTTTTTTTTTATGCAGACCGGCTGACACCCATTGCTGCCCCCCTCAGGACACTGGCTTGTGACATTTCATGGGCATTATGCTGCAGTGCGTTATGCATAAGTACATAAGTTCTGGAGTGGTTATGAATACATACTATCTATTTGCTGAAAATAAAAAAAAATACATAGAAAGTTCAGCATATGCCAGTGTTTTAGAAGTTCCTGGGTGTCAGGCATACACTGGCTAAATCGACAAGATTTGACAGGGGCTTAAAACCTGCAGGTCAGTGACCTTCAGGGACCAACTTTGGGCATGCCTGGCACAGGTGGATGGATGTGTATGTGTGTATGTGTATATGTATATATTTGTATATGTGTATATATGCCCATAGTTTATTATACATTGGGTAATTGAATAAAGGATCTACCAGGTCTTTCACAGTAAGAATCTAGGGATGAAAAAGGTAATTAACTAAATAATTAATTGCTTGAGTGTCAGTGAAGAAAACACCAGGTTAGGTTAAAGTAAAAACTGAGGCTCAGTCTATTAAAGATATTTTGTCTTGAAGAAAAGATAAATATAACATCTGACCATATGAACCTTTCCTTATCATAAGCAGCCATACATGTTCAGTACTCATTAACTGGCTTATTTGTCGTTAGTACATACATTTTAATTCCTGCACTAATATGTAGTGATTTAAAAGTATTTAAGATGTATATTGGTAGTCTGTGACCTCGGGTGTGCACTCCTGTCAATAGCCCTTTTGAAAATATATTTAGTGGGAAAACATCTGAAATGTGTTCTTGTTACCCTTGTATTTTTTTCTTCGGATTTCCAGACACATCAGAGTAGCTGACTGATTTAAAATGTTCTGGTTTTCAGATCTTTTTTTTTTTTTAAGCCTTACCCAGCTGGACAACTTCCAGTGATTCCAGACTCTTCAGATACAGAACACTGAGCAAATTAGCTTACTGCCTGTCATTCCACCGATCAGAGAGAAACAGAGAAAGTAGGTGGGCCATGTGTCAGTAATGCTGAATATGACAGTCTGACAGCTGAAGTGCTATTATCATGCTGTGAGCTTCTCTTCCATCTGTGCCAGCATCCAGTAGATTCACGTTATGTTTTTCTTACAATAACCATCATGTAGTTTATACTCACTATATTACAGCTTAAGAAAGGAAATACTTCTCGCTAATGAATCTAATTATCTTGTCATCAAGGCTCATACATAGCTCATTGCAAAGGAAGTAATGCCCTTAGGACTTTGCAAAGAAAAACATCAGCCTTTTTGAGTACTAGAACTGATATCCTAAAACAAAGTGTAAAAGTTTGAAAAAAAAAAATCTAATAATTCCTGGCTTTCAAAAGTATATTGCCAACAAAGAAAAAAAAATATGAAAAAACATGATGTGCATGATAGCTCCCTACATTAAAACTCAGGTAAATCAACCTTTAATTGATATGCTTGGATCTAAATTAGTCCACTGTGCCTCTGGCTATTTGGTTGGTATTGTTCTACTGGAAGGTAATGCTTTGCATTAGTTTTAAGGATTGACCTACTTATCTTCACCCATTTTTCCCATTAACTCTCCTCAAAAGGAATTAATTGTTTTCTGAGAATTCTTCAAACCTTTCCCATACCTGCATTGTTCATTGGTCTTTAACAATGCTGTTGGTTCCTAAATCTTATCTAACACACCTAAGACATTTACAGAGTATTACAATCTGAACCTAGTTTAATTTGAATGACTAACTCGTATTAAGCATTTTCATTATGTTTCACCTCTTGCCTCCACCATTAATTTTCAATGGATGTTTTCAGATCAAATGATTTTTAGTTTTAATGTTTTGTTAATTATTTTTTTATTTAATTTTCACTTCTGTAAAAGTGCAACCACAGTATAAGAGCTCTTGTGATTCTTATTTTTTTTTCCTCACTGCTTGGCTTTTATTGGTCCTTTAATTCCGCTCACGGTCAACAGAACCTCAACCGCGTTTTTGATGCCTTTTCTGCGAATGAACACCTGAGAAGCGTGGAAAGGCAATCCCTTATGTGGAATTACTTGGGCAGTAATTATACAGAGTTACATTTCTCAGGAATGCCCCCTTACTTATGCACAGGTATGTATCAGGTTTACGAGGATCACTTACTGTACGATCGTTTACTGCAGGTAAAAACATTTGTTGAATCGGATGTGGTGCATTCATAGGAGCCCACATTAAGAGAAAAAGAGAAATTTACAACAAGAATATAAAAATCCTGTTGCATGGCACCCATTGTTTTTCAAGTTAAGTCCTGCAGTTTTAGTTTTGGGTCTTTTTGGGTAACTTAACCACAAAGTAATGTTTTACTTACACAGATCATGTTTGTCTCTGGATTTATTTATAAAAACAATTGTAACTGAAAGTGCAGAAAAAACACTCCTGTCATTGGTTCGTGTTGTTAAAACATAACAATAATGGTAAATATATTATCCATTGTATTTCAGGTTTTTAAAGAGTGTTTTTTTTCTATAAGATTATGTCATAGAGCCCATTAGGTCCCATAGAACATATACAAGGAATAGATTAGAAAAAGAGTGCAGTGAAAATAAAGTTGTTTTTTTTTCTTTAAAAAAAAAATAGAAATGGTAAAAAAAAAATGACAGGATGAAGTGATGCTCTTTAGAGGTTTGTGGGTGGCTTTTAAAAAAAGTCGATTTAATTTAGCCCTAAAAAGCATTAGATTATTCATTATTCGTCCTCCCCATAGCTGCTAGAGTTGACCTCTCCCCCCTGCATTTTGCCCGGTGTCCGATCTCTAGCCTCCAGGGCCAGACCCAGCCACCCAGCCTCTCTGGCAGCCATTTGGTTTGGATTTACTGCTATCCTCCACCAAACCTCTGGTAGAGAGTACAGCAGAGTGGGACAGAGTTTGTTGACTGTACCCTGTAATGATGCACTCTCCAATCTCCCGAGTACAACTTGGGAGCTCAGTCAGTAGCAGTGGGAGTTAAAGGCAAGAAGCCTGAGTAGAGTGGGTCAGAAAGAGGCATAGACTCCTAACAGCAGGAGATTGAAAAACTTTTTTCGTTAATTTTTTCGTTAACTGGCGCATTGTTTGGCAGTTCTCGTCATTGGTTGCCCTGAAATTCGACTGGATGTATGCTGTCGGATCAAAACAACGTGGATCTAATTTGATTGGATGTTGCGTCGACAGCACGTACACACAGACGTGCATATACGCAATGAAAGATACAGAGCATTTTGTATACATACTTTTTTATTCTTTGAGTTTTAGGGAAAATAGCAAGTCTTAAAAAGTCAAAAGGCTGAAGTCTAAGTGAAGTCATGAGTTACTGTGAAATTCCAAGTTGAGAGGCAAAGCTCTTTACATTAAGTCAAGTCTAAAGCAAACAAATTCCCGACTTAATTCCAAGTCATGTGACTTGAGTCCACACCTCAGGCTGATTTGACATGCTGATATGTGACTTCATAGGTTTTAAGAGTTTTAAACGTATTACATTTTAGAAAATAAAAAAAAATCAACAAAATGGGTTCTAAATTTCATTCCTAGATTATAAGCTTCAAAATGGCTCCAACAAAAATAAGAACATGACCGAAAACAGTTTTTAGTTTGAGTATTTTTTCTGCATACTCTAAGTATTGCAAGTCCTTTGTGTTTTGCTTTTTGGTCCAACATCTTCTGTTTCAATTAGTCTCCTTCCCTCAATTCTAGTTTGCATTTTTCTCATCTGACAGCTATTTAAAATTCCTCTGATTGGACTTATCTGGTGGCCACATCATTGTTGACATTCTTTCTGTATGCCAGCTATCTGCATATCTTTATTCATTGCCATTTTCTTGTGTCATTCTGAGTTTTCAATCACCTTTATTGTAACATTTCTGCCACTATGATGCTTCTGAGCTCTTATTTGCATTTTGTTCCTGCTTCAACCACACAATACATGATAACAACTTTGCCATGGGTAGCTACAGTATGACATACTGAGTTTTTGGTAACTACGTACCAATACTCACTTACTTTACTTAGGAAGCTTTCGATATGCATACTTGACATGAGTATTCATTGTTCTGAGGACTTTTTACTTTACTCACTACATTTGAACAGAAATATCTGTAATTTCTAGTCCTTACTTTCCCTAAATTCTCTGGTTACTTCTATACATACTCATAACAACATGATGTAAGAGTTGGAACAAAACAGAATGGAAATTATTATACCAAAGAGAACTTCTCCACTTGGAGCTTAAATTATCTATAGAAAAACACTAATAGTGACACGGATGAAGACATGGAAATTAAAAAACATTCTAGATGATGGATCAGAATCCCCAATCATTCCCTTGTTTTAGATGTTAAACATGCGTGTTGATTTATGTTTTACTTTGATTTCAAGTACTACAGTATTTGCACAGTAATTATGAATACCAGAGGTTTAAAAGGTATTTAACTGCTCATGCAAGCCTTCTGTTCAGTTCAATCTTTATTAGCTTGCCTGTAATTTTGATGTAGAATTTTTTTTTTTTCTAGATTGGTATTTTCAATTTTTTTTTTTTTATCAATGCATAACTTTAAGTATGCAATTATGTACAATGCAAAACTTGTTCTTACAGTCAGTGAAGCCATTCAAACGACTTTAACTTTAACATTTTTTTCTCCTGCATCTGTATTTTTACATAATTGAAGAAAGTAAGTGCTTATAAAACCCCTGGGATGATATTTTTATTCTTAGCAGGGAAACACTTATTAATGTAAGATTTGCTTGTAACTACTCTTTTTAGACAAATAACTTATCAGTATTAACTGTCTATTCACACCCTTTCACCAATTGTTTTTTGCTTGAGGGTTTACATTTGGTCCCTCTTTGCTGTATTTTTTCCACTGTTTTTGTCAGTTTAAGTGGGTCCGATCATTAGGAGCCAAAGATGAATATGCAGAAGATGAAATGGTTCAAAAAACTGCTTAAGTAGGATTTTCCTGAAGATATAATTTACCAAAACATTGTTCAGTTTCATCCTAAATCAGATGCACTTTCTTAAGACATTCTAATTTATGTGTTGACTTTCTGAGCTCGACATCTTCCTTAGTAACATTTAAAACCCTTTAACTCTGTAAACATTATTCAATTAGATACATGGATACTAATGAGGAACAAGCCGGCTGTTGGTGAACTCTGATTAAACAAGAATTAATAGTCTACTAATGTACTGACATATATAAAAAGACTGAGAAACAAATCATGACGTGAAAACAACTAATAGACAAAACATAGTGATTGTTGTATAACTCTTTATTGTAGGGTTTTTATTGCTTTCTGATCATTTAGAAATATTCAAAGGGGGTAGGAAAGTTACTTTGAATATAAAATTTAAGAAAATGTTATTTGTTAATGTCCTAGCATTATCCTTCTTGTATAATGATTCAGAAAATAAAACATAACTAATTCAATTAACCTTAATGTTGAATTATACTGTGTTTATCAATTCCCTGAAGCACCACAAATGGGGCTTTCACATTGAATTATTCTCATAATTGCATGATTCCCCCATGCGATGTTTAAATATTTCTTCAGTGAGCCATGTTTAATTCACAGTTTCTGATGTACTGTAACTGCAGTGTGACTCGTATGTTACATAACTCTCAGTGTTTGTGTTCTTAATGTCAAATTTGTACCTGTCAAAGAATGTTGAGTTTCACAGCATGTGTAGTCGGGAATAGCTGCACTCAGTTTGACTCACTAGACTCCTAAACCGTTTATTATAAAACTGAGTCAGTCAAGATAGTGTCGATATATAATTTGCCTAACAAAACATCTTTTTATAAAATATAAGATTGCTAGTATCTTAACTGAAGTTAAAAAATTTTGCTTTCAAGAAAAAGACATATTTTTTTTAATGAAAATTTCCCTGAAACATTCTTTTTCAGTCAGTCTGTGAGAAGTTGTACACAGAATAAAAACAAACTAACGAACATGTAAAGTACAAATAGAGGTTAACCTTGAAGTTGCTGTACAGATTTGTTTTTTTACTATTCATAGTGTTAGATGATCTTACATCATAGTTGTATAACAGGTTCTTTCTTCTGCTAGAAGATCAACATTAGGCAACCTTGAAAGCAAAAAGGAGTTTATCAAACATTGAATTTTTCTTCTTTGTTGATGCAGAACAAGGTATAATTTGTCTTTAGGTTGAATTAAGTTACAGGAGCATAGAACGAGGCTCATTATCATTTTGCAGCATATCACATATTTTATTTATATAAAGGTGTAAAAAAAAAAAAAAAAAAAAAAAAAAAAAGTTATCTAATAAAATTATTTTGAGTTTTAAGGTTTGATGAATAGAGAAGGTACCAGAGATTCTTAGCAAGATATATTTGTATGCTGTACCGCAACAATTCCTCTGGCCAGCAAAACTAACTATAGTCTAAATGTACTTACTTAAAAAGCAGAAGCCTACATAAATAAAATTAAAGAAATATATATTCAGGATAGCCAAAAGGCCCTTATCTATAATGTCTGATGTGGGAAAAAGTCAAACCGGATATCAATAAAAACATATCAATCAAATAAAGGTAACAAGTACAGCCATTACAGTACAGGAAGACATGGTCAGTAAATATATTCAGGTGGGCTGTGACCTTGACAATGTATACATGTAATCAGTATATTGCTCAACTGGTACTAAAAGGCCCAGAATAAGCCAAAACTAGGGTGACCATATTTTCATTTTGAAAAACCAGGACACCTTGGAGCGGGGGGTCGGCGGCGGGAGATCTCTGTTCCCATGCATAGGCCTAGGTAATCCTACAATAACATGATATTAACAGTTGATTTATTAAAAATGCTTTTCAATAAAAGTCAACAGCAATAACTCCAATAACAAATTATAATTTTATTCAAAATGTATTTATTAAAAATGCTTAACAATTCCTGTAATGAATGAATAGCACAATGAAAGAAATAAGTTCTCATCTAAACATCCCTCACTTAACAATAAAAGTTAACAATAACTCTCAACTCCCAATATGATGATACTCAGCCTCAACAATGAACGAAATAATGTCTGTTCTGTAGGTTATTGGAAAAAATAAACAAATGAGCTAATTAACAAAAAATACCTCTTTTGTAGCAAAAATGACTCAAAATGTACCAAAAACGAACAAACATATCAATAGAATATCTTGACTTTCGGAGTCCAGGTGGCTTTTCAGATCCCTTGCACCTCCATTGGACACCGAGACATGTGCCTGCTTTGCACACTGTGCACAAGGCCTCCCATTTGTCTCGATCCGGTCTGAAAGCGGGGAAACTCTTTTGTAAATCGTTGGTAAACATACATTTGTGCCTTTGCTTGTTGTTGGCGTACTGACAGCCACGCTATCTATATTCTGATTAAGAACAGGGCTGCCCGCACTGACGCGGCTCAGGGGTGATGTCACACGCAGCGCCGTGTGCAGTGCCCTAGTGCCTGTAAATGTAATGCTCCAATGAAGGTAATTTAAAAAAACAGGACATTTCCTCACTTTATAAAAAAACCCCGGGACGCCCAGGACAGGACGTGAAATACGGACATGTCCTGGGAAATACGGACGTTTGGTCACCCTACCAAAACATAATCACATTTTTAGACCTCTGACACAAGTCTGGACTACTGATACAAGTCAGGATGAATGTAATGCTGTTTACACCAAACTCTGAACCTACCATTTGTGAAACCAACTCCTCAGACACCTGTTGCCGAGCCCCTGGTTTTCATAAATCAGAGATGGAATTGTTCAAAGGTTGCTTGAAATATTAGGTAGTTTGTGGGACTATTGCTTTTTTATCATTATTATTGAGACTTTCTCTTCTTCTCTGACCTCCAGCATCAATGTTTAAAAAGAAAAAAAAATTCTACATGTTATTGCTGCTTAGTAGATGTTTGCTTTTTCTGAACATTTCTCAATACACCAGGGAGATGGCTATGATTGGGGGGGGAAAAAGCAGAAGATCAGCACTATTTGAAAAAGATCAGAATAGTCCATCTGGTGCCAAAAGTCATGGCACATTAAAAAACACTTTAATCACCTTTCTAAATAATTTTGATTTTAAATTTGAACAGCAATTTCATTTTGCCCATTTGTAAAAAAAGTTCAACTATGTAATTAGTTGATTCATTGTCTATGCTAAACATTTGAATACGTCTATGACTTAAAGCAGCGATGTCTACATAATACATGAGAATTCAGTGTATGTATAGTGGTTTTATTTATTAGTATTATATATTTGAGTGTTTCTGGTTTATTTGGAATTGAGTTATTTTGGAGTTGCCACATGCAACTATTTTTCTGGACAGGGCTTTTTACCTGAAGATTTCTACTCCTCTAGGTACTGCTGTATGAATGGCAGTGTGCTTGTAAATGTGGTTGGGTAAATGGGTATCCAGTGTAAAAAATCAAAAAAACAAACAAACAAAAAAAACCTTATGTGGTAAATATGACATTCCGTTTGTCATTTGATTCCCTTTAATCTGTCTAGATCAGAGGTTCTGTAACATGTAGATCTTTAACACACTTGAATCAAAAGACCTAATCCCCTTATTTAGCTCAGTAGAGGCATGGTAATGAGCCACTTATTTGATTCACAATACACTTAGGTGTATTAAAAATGGGGTGCATCACAAAGTTGCAGGATAGTAACTCTTGGGGGCTGGACTGGAGCACCCCTGGTCTTGATCATACAAACTTCCTGAGACACAGTTAGCTAAAATATGTTTGCACATCAAATTTGAATTCTCAAACCATTCAAATGTTTGAGAGCATTTAATCAATTAGTTTACATCTTTTGGCCATCTCTTGTATCCATGAATAGCCGAAACAAGTTTTCTCAGTAGTGTTTCTGGGCTCTCCCTTAGAGAGGTGAGGAGCTCAGTCATCCAGGGAGGACACAGTAGAACCCCTGCTCCTCTACGTTGAGAGGAGCCAGTTTTAGACTTAGACAAACTTTATTGTCATTTTGTAAATACAGAGTGAACATAAAATGAAATTTCATTCAGTCCATCTGCTGTACCTGCATCGGATGCTTCGAAGCCTCTTCCTAGAAGGCAGCAGGGAGAACAGTCCATGTTGGGGGTGTGAGGGGTAATTTATAATGTTACGGGCAGGGTACACGCAGCGCTGGAATGAAATGTCTTTTATGGAGGGAAGAGGAGCCCCGATGATCCTCTCTGCAGTTCTCACCACTCTCCTTACCTTCTTCGAGTCTGCAGCGTTGCAGCCCCCAAACCACACAGTGAGACAGCTGGTCAGAACACTCTACTGATTTTCTGTAGAAGGTTGTTAGGATGGGTGAGGGCACTTGGACTCTCCTCATCCTTCACAGGAAGTAAGAGCACTTCTGTGCTCTTTGGACTCGTGAGGTGGTGTTTACAGCCCAGGTGATGTCTGTGATGTGTACCCCCAGGAATTTGGTGCTGCTGACCACCTCTACTGCTGAGCTGTTGATGAGCAGTGGAGCATGGTTCATCTGGTTCTTCCTGGAGTAGACAATGATAGACCTGGGGACGCAGTCTGGTGTCATCAGAGTAAACAGCAGGGGGTCAGGACGCAGCCCTGAGGGGATCCTGTGCTCAGGGTAATGACATCAGCGGTGTTCAACCCGGACTGACTGAGGTCTGTCTGTGAGGAAATCTAACAGCCAATTGCAGAGGGGTGTATTGAAGCCCAGCTGTTCCAGTTTCTTATCAGATGCTGTGGGATTATAGCCTGGGTGCCATTCCGAACTCAGTCCCGCCCAAAATGTTTGAGGTTGGGAAGTTCGGTCTGGCATTGCTCAGTAGTAGCGCGAGTATGCTCGCACAATATCTGGCGGGCCAATCACATTGTCAGGGCGGGCTTTATACGATGATGGACAGATGATCAACAGTAACGTAATCAACCACGTGACCAAAGCGCGCATGGGTGACAACAACAATGGCTGCCGCTGGAGAGTTGAGGTGTGTAGATTCTGCTATTAGGTCTGTTCTAGAAGATATCGACAGCAAATTAATTTTAAAAGAGGAACAGAGAAACGCGATCAAGGCTCATCTTCTTATTCTAGGCGTGCAACTGCACGCTTTGATTTTTGTTGACAACAACTGTGCGTGGCTTAACATACGTCACGCACTCCGTTGCTCTTATTGGTTGTAGGTCTATCCAATTGAGTGCAGAGGCATTTTTTTTCCTGGTTTGTTCGAAACACGCCCCATAATCACAGCTCTATGGAGCAGTATCAGACTCATATTCTGACTAGAATTGAGTAGGATTACGTCAGGCTAGTGGGATTATGGTGTTGAAAGCTGAACAGAAGTCCAGGAACAGCATCCGCCTGTGGGTGTCCTTCTCCTCAAGGTGTGCTAGGCTCAGGTGAAGAGCAGAGGAGATGGCCTCTTGAGTGGAGTGGTTTCATCGGTAAGCAAACTGGAAGAGTCGAATGTTGGGGGAGGCTGGAGATAATGTGTTCTTTAACCAGCCTTTCGAAGCACTTCATCGTGATAGGAGTCAGTGCGACAGGCCGGTAGTCATTGAGTGAGGTATTGCCACATTGCCAGACAGGACAAAAAAAAAAAAAAGTCTGTTAGGACACCAGCCAGCTGACCTGCACACTCCTTGTCCATCCGACCACGTATGTTATCGGGGCCTGAGGCCTTTCTTGGGTTGATTCTCCTCAGAGTTGTTTGGGGTGTTGTTTAGTGCCTCAAACCTTCCAAAAAATGTGTTTAGTTCATTTAGGAAGTTAGCATTGGCTGCATCTACCAGGGTGGAGGGTTTGCTGTAGTTTGTGATCACCCATATGCCTTGCCACATCCTCCTGATGTTGCTGGCATCATGGAAAAGATCCTGGATTTCCGCTGTGGTGGCTGGGGCATCTGGTTAGGATGCCTCCAGGACTCCTCCCTGGTGAGGTGTTTTGGGCAAGTCCCACCAGGAAGAGACACAGAGGGGAGACCCATGGCATGCTGGAGGGATTATATTTCTCGGAGGACGACGTCTGGGCCACCCTACTGAAGCTTCTACCCCCATGACCCAAACCTGGATGAGGGGAAGAAGATGGATGGAATTTACATCTTGGCTTTCTTTTTTATACAAACTAAGAAACAAAACAAGACATGGCTTCGGTCAACAAGTTTGCATGAACTTACTTACCTTAATAATGAATAAGTAGTTCTACCAAAGTCCAACTCCCACACAGTAATATGTAAGCGCAAATGAATATCTGCACTCATTATTCCCACAGTGTGCAGTACTGAAGTGTTTAAATGATGTGACAGGTTCTAATGTGGGTGGACAGGTGACGCACACCGGGGCAAGGCATCCCCTGAGCCACACTACGAACCAGGTTGCGGATTGTATGTGTGAAATGTCACTATGAATCAACAAACATGCAGACCTTCAGCAGCGGTGTTGTACAGCTTCACCATGCAGAGGCATAAGCGGAGTGAATAGAAGCACAGATTCCTTGTGTGTGTGTCATGAAAAGAGAAGGGGATTTATCTGTCTGAAGTGTTCAAATGCTGAAGGTGAACAGTGTCTCTGATTGGTTCTTGGAAATGGCAAAATTCCTGTGACCTTGCAAAGATATTGTCTGGCAGTGCAGAGCAAAAATTTTTTTTCAGATTTTGAAAAGATAAAACCGCTCTTTATGGCCCTCTTTTCATCGTGTCTGACGTCTGTGAACAGTTTATTTTAAATTATTTTTGCAACTTTACCTTTAAGCCATTGTGAATAAAAAAAATCCAACTTTTAGTTGAAAATGAATGTGTCTGAGTACTTTAGTAGATCAATGATATCCTGAAAATCTTAAAGGAAACTGATTTACAACACTTTAAAAAATCTGCATTGTTTTGCGGTAGAACACAGTAATATGTTGGCAGGGAAAAATTGCTCACACAGAGTCTGGGGGAGTGTGGGCTGGAGGCCTGAAATAGAAATAAGATTTCCTTGCTGTGTAGCTTACTGTATAGGACTATTTATTTAAGTAGCTGAACAGTCACTCCCTGGCCTAAGGGCAGGATGAGGAAGATTAACTGCTTGGGTAGCTATGTCGAACAGAAAGTCATATCATGAATACAGTTATGTTCAAACCGAAAAAAAAAAAAGATCAATCTGATACATTAAGCACTGAAATCATAACCTGTTCTGCAGAATTTAATGCTTAAGAAATTTAATTAACCTGTAAACTCAAAACATACTTTTTCAGGCCCTCCTAACTTGTGCTGGATTTCGCTTTGATAGAGCTGTTTTTTTTTTAAGAGTAAAATCTTCTCAGGTAAGAGTAAGGGTAAGAACAAGAAAGAGTCTTTTATTTTACCATTTTCAAGCTTCCTTCTCTTTTCAAACTTCAGTAGCACAGCATGGACAACAGGATAAGTCGGAACAAATATGGTGGATAAAACAAAATGTACTGTATAATATAAACTGTACAGTATGGCAGAAATAAGTGAGTAATGTACTGTAAAATTTACCAAAGTTTTTATTATTTGTCCTTTGGGATGAAATTTAAATTCTCTAAAAATAATCCCTCCATCAAAAATTTTTTGGGCAAGCTTTTCTGCATTTAAACCTAGGGGTATTAAGTGAAACTACTTGGGTGCATTTGGTATCCTATGTTTACTTCTGAGTTTCTGAGTCAATTATATGAGGATTGAGAAGAAGCTAAAAAAAAAAAATTTAAAATTAAATAAAAAAAAATTAAAAAACTGAGAGAAGCATGTGGTAGTTCATATCGGCAAAATAGAGCAGCCTGCAAACATGGAAGCTAGCAAGAGAATCAGTCCAGAAATAGTCTCAAAAATGCCTACAGTAAGAATTTTTATCTGCATCGTTTAAAAGGTAACAGCTTACTGAGGTTGAATCATTTTCACTTATCTTAAATTTACCTGCGCTATGTCGTTGTCTCTCTTGCAGTGGCAACCTGCATGACACTCTCCCAGGGGCAATAGATGCTACAGTATGTGTTTAAAACACAAAACACCAAATTTCAATCAATTTGAAACACCAATAACACTTTTACTCAAGCTCCATACATAGTATAATGACAATGCTTAATATTTGCTCCATTCTTACTCAAAATATAGCTTTTTCAAATCAGAGTTGGGGAAAAAAGCAGCTCTTTGTGAGAAAATGCTCTTAACTATAGAAAAATAGCTCAGCCATTTCATCTGTGTATTAGCATTGCACAGTTGCTACCAATTTGTCACCAGCATATTCATGATGTGTGCCATCTCGTCACATTAACAGGTGCTCCGTTGTACTGTAAACGAAGAAGAAAAGTACTGAGATGATTTTAGTAATGTGCCAAAGTGCATTTTCCTGCTATACAGTACTGTAGGTAACCATCTGTAGAGGTAAACAAAGAATTCATGAAATTATTGGATCGTCAGCAAAAACTTCCAGGTGCAGATTTTTGTGTTTCGTGGTAGTGAATATAATACACATAATTAGCACTTTGGAATGAACCTATCTTTTAGACTGGTGTTTTTCAACCGTGCCTCTTAAGGCACAATTACACACATATTTTAGATGCTTCTATACTAAAACACAGCAAATTTAGATGCTTGCTGTTACTTAAAGCCTGCTAATCAGCCAGCAATGTAAATCAGGTGTGCTGAAGCTACTTATATCTGAAAATAGTGTAAGCTAATTTACACCACAGCGGTGGGACAAGTGAGTCAAGACACTCACCTGCAATATGTAGATGTCATTATTATGTTTAATGTTTATTATAAAGATAATTTATAATTGAACAATGATGAAAAATAGATGTTTTTATTTATGTATGTTAACAGGGTGGATATAAAAGGCATAGTGCTAACAAATATATACGTATTTATAGCATTAAAAAAAACATTTTGGCAAGACTGTACTTCCAATATTTCCTTGTAGAAAAAACTAAGTCTACCACACAAATGAATTTAGCATGATACTGAAAAAAAAAACAATGTATTGAAAAAGGCAGACAGGTTTTATTGTTGTTGAAGTGATGCAAGCTGCCAAACTAAATTACAGTTGCTTGTAACTAACATTTGTTTCCTAACATAATAAACACATCACAGGAACATTGAGTCTTTGACTTCAGTAAAACGTTTAGGTTAGGAAGGCTTTCACTGGATCTGCTAGGTTCTTCGCCATGGCCTTGCGTTTGTCTTCCCAATCACTTTGAGCAATTTTTTCAAAATCATGGGCAAAAAGGTTAGTTTACTCGAGTCATTCATTGTTGACTAATCCTTTTAAGCTTAGCTTTCTGAGCAGTAGTTTTTTCCTGTTATATGAAAACATGCAATTGAAGAATAACGCATAAGAATGTTCCTTCTGGGAAGCACCTACCTTAACCATTCTGTGCCAGCGCTTTAAATGAACTCCCACTTTCTCTGATTAGGGGTTGGGTGTAATGTTAAGCACAGTTCAAAGTTAGGATGAAGGGGCTTTTTCAGTGAGCCAATCTGCAGAAGTCAGAACTCTCTTTTTTTTAGTGAATGTCTAAGTGATTAAGATCAGTTCATTGACCTTGAGAGGTTCAGCCTTAACTGGTTTGATACGGGGTCATCATGACATAGGGGGTGGCTTCACTTTGAGTTGGAAGAAAAATATATTTTTCATAACAAATGAATACCCATGTATATGGATGATTTATCATATTTTGTCCAAAAGGTGATTTGACAGGCTTAAAAACCGCATGTTATACAGTAGGACCTGTAATTGATTGAGTTGCAGTAACATGCTTTTCAATCAAGGAATCCCTCACCTGGTGTACAAATGTGCAGACAAGATATAACATCCAGCTTTTAATCACCTTGCAAGGTAGCTATAATTTATTTTCAAGTAAGGACCAGTATTTTATTAGAAAAGCAGTTTGGAGTCGCACAGTATCACTTTTGTGGGAACAACAGCCATGTTTATTTAAAAAAAAAAGTAGGGTTCAATTACTGCAGTCTAAACAAATTATTACAAAAATATCTAAGCACTAGATGTCCTGTACCAGGTAATTCCTTTACAACTGTAATTATGAGCCTCCCTTTTCTGATGTTGAGCAGTACCAGTCATCAAACAAGAATACCTGCACCTCTTTTTTATTTTAAGCTTCCCAGCCACCAGTTTATTAAGAAGAGGGAACAACAACCAGAGGAGTGAAAATAGGAAACAAGAACCAAACAAAAGAAGGGTGTGATTGGTAGGAATGGATCCCTGGCTCTGAACCAGAGTTGTGTTTTATTATGGGACTTCTGTGCAGTTCATGAATTATCCATTAGGAACATCATGTTCCTCGACATCTCAGGCCGTAGTTCTATGATCGAATTTGTAGTTGGGTTTTTTTCCACCAGCCACACGTCTTTGACACCTGGGTGCGGAATTGTCCACCGATCACCATCTAGTGTCGAATTGGATATGCTGGAAGAACAGGAAGCTGGACAGACTTGTTAGACCCAAGCGAGTAGTGATGATCTGCTGGGAGCGTCTGGTTGAGCTCTCGGTCAGGGACATGTTTAACTTCCACCTCTGGGAGACCTTCTCTCAGATTCTGGGGGAGGCTGGAAACATGGCCATAAGGTCTAGGGTACCTGTCGTGGAAGCAATTTCCAAACTCCGTGGTGGGCACTTGCAGTAAGGAATGCTGTCAAGCTGAAGGAGTCTTATCGAGCCTTGCTGGCTTCTGGGAATCCTGAGGCAACAAGCGAGTATCGTGAGGCTGCCCAGGTGGTCACACAGGCAAAAACTTCAGCCTTGGAAAGCGATTCTGGTAAACCGTACAGCGTCTGAAGAGGGCAAAGCTGTGCTTTGCTAACACTTTGAAGTGGGAGTGGGGACCTGCTGACCCTGAAAGAGGACATTGTTGGGCAGTGAGTGAAAGGAATACTGTGAGGATCTCCTAAACCTGGCTGACACACCTGTTGTGGAAGAGACGGGGTGTTTTGGGGTCAGGTTCACTCATCACTCAGGTGGAAGTCACAGAGGTGGTCGAAAAACTACATGGTGGCAAGGTTTTGGGGGTGGATCAGATCCACCATGAGCACATTAGAGATTGGGTTGTCATGGCTGACATGCTTCTTCAACATTGTGTGGAGGTTGGAGACTGTGTGCCTGGATTGGCTGACGTGGTTGGTGGTACTAAGAAGGGGCGGGCAGAAGGGTGTGTTCCAATAAAAGGGGAATGATACTTCTCAGCCTCTTCAGGAAGGCCTATGCCAGGGTGCTGGAGAAGAGTCTGTCTTATTGTCGACCTCTACTTCAAGAGGAACAGTGGAACAGTAGACCAGCTCTACACTCTTTGCAGAGGGCTTGAGGGTTCATGGAAGTTTTCCCAAACAGTGTACACGTACTTGGTGGACGGGGATCAGGCATCCGACCATTGCCTATAGAGTTGGGTCCCTTTTACTAGGGGCAATCTGGTCTCTGTATGAGTGCATTTGTCACGGTGCATGTTAATCTCTAACAAAGCTGCCCTTGGTCCTGTTCATAACCTTTATGGACAGGATTTCTAGGTGCAGACAAGGGCCAGAGGGGGGTTGGTTCAGGGACCGGTGGATTTAAGCCCTGATGATGTGGCATCGTCCTGGCGGATGATGTGATTCTGCTGGCTCCCTCCTGCCAGGACATATAGTATGCACTGGTGCAGTTCAGAGATGATTGCGATGCAGCCGGGATGAGAATGAGCTTTTCCAAGTCCGAGTCCAGGGTTCTCGACAGCAAAAAGTTGACTTTACCTATTCAGGATTTAGGAGAGTTCCTGCCTCAAGTCGAGGAGTTTAAGTATCTTTGGCTTTTGTTCATGAGTGAGAGAAGAATGGAGATGATGAGCAGTAGAATGATTGGTGCAGATGTTGCTATAATTTGGATGCTGTTGTGGTGAAGAGAGGGCTGAGCGAAAAGGCAAAGTGAGATAGAAAATCTCGATTACCATTTCAAGAGATGATTAATTCTCTCCTCTACTTTTTTTTTTTAGTTCACCTCCATAGAACAGGGTCAAAATTAAATTTCTGTTTAAATCTATAGGGGCATAAATCTCCAAAAGTTATAAAAAACATTTAAAATTTTGAAAAGTGTGGGAAATGTACAGCCTGTAAATAAGAAAATAGAGTATGTAGTATAGAACAGTGAAATATAGTAGTATAATAGTAAAAATTCTAATTAATAGTATATCCTACATGTAATCTTTTATTTTGAGTAAAAGTAAATTACTGTATTAAATATTTATGTTTCACTAAATAACTCCAGTATCTCTTGAGAAGTGTCAAACCACTGTCATGGCCTAATAATAATGACACAGGGCTGGACTAACTATTTGAATACAAATAAATCAAATAAACTTCAAATGTTCTGTGAGATAATTACATTTGAGCTCCATGCAATAGAATGAACTTTCATTTAACCGTTAAGAATTTTCAGAACCATATTTGGTTATTTATTACCACTAACTTACAGCCTATTTTGAAAAAAAAAAGAAAAAGAAAAAGGATAGTCAGATGGTTTAAAGAACCCGTTCTGAGCACTTCTCCTACCCCACCATAAGCACCCCAGTCAGTGCAGTGCAAAAAGTAATGTTTTGGGAGACAAGAACTTTTTTACATAGAGACAGGATGACTTAGAAAGGTTTGATAATAAAAAGCAAAATCATAACTTTTAAGCCTTCAAGTCTTGCCAGGCTATCTCAGAAATTATATTCTGTTTTTTTTTTCTGAAAGATTGATCCATATCTACTGAGTTCTGATGTAAGAACTTTTGTATTGATATAAAATATTCTCTGAAAATCAAGTCACTCTGTGTTCCAATAGTAAAGAAGAATACACTTAAATCATTTATTCGCTTAATGTGATATTAAAAAAAAGCTGTGTTGCCTAATTAATTAAAATAGTTTTTTGTTGTTTACAATTCTTTATTTTCCTAACAGTAGCAAATAATTTGGCTATACAAAGAGCACAACTGTTTTGATGTTTATGTCACTAACAATAATACAATCAATACTAAATACTAGTATCAATACTTAGGATACAAGAGATTGACATTTTAATTTTACACATGTGCAAAACACAGTTGCTCACATGAAAACAATTAATATACTTCTGTTTAACCATTGTTATAACGTATCTTACATTATCACACTTTAAGTTCAGTGGGTTTTCTCATAATGTTCAATGTATAAAATAATTGTTATGGGGGCATATCCGTATATACTGAAAAACACTAATTAGGTACTTACACACAGCGAGATACAAACACTAATCATGGAATATATCATGCATTATTTAGCATGGGTTTGCATAAAACATAAAGGTTAGCGATTTCCATTAATTATCATAGGAAAATAGAAAGATGTGAACATATGGTTGATGTTATCTGGTATTACTTATTAATAGTGCTTAATGGTTCACCTTAAAAAGAGATACAGGTAAAAAATAAAATAGTACCCTTCATGAATTATGAAAAACAAAATCAGTATTTATAGAAATGTAAAGAGTATAGTTTGATCATGTTTTTGGTAAGGATCAACTCTGGGAAGAGATTTTAAGGCAATAGATTTCAAAACCGGATGTTTAAGATTAAAGGACCATGGAAGTTGAGTCCCATTCTGTTGACAAAAACATCTGATAGAAGTTGATCATTTTATGTTTATCTCTGCCAGCCTAGCAGCGTTCAATAAACATTGCCATATTTGTTCCCTCGGATGATTTTGTTACTGTTACAGCTATAAGATTGTCTTCTGGGCATACCTTAGTGATACAACAGCTTTAGAGGAAACTTGTAAGGTGCATTAATGAAGAATTTGATTCCCTTTGGCTACATTCTCATTATGGCGGCATGTTGATCCAAGTATTTTAATCACTGTTGCAAATCACTATTGCAATGCATGAACGCATCATTAAAATCAAACATAATTAGACTTAATTAAGAAAAACAGTTCTTGGTATTGTATGTTATCATAGGTTGTTTAATATGTTTAGGTGTAGAATACTGTCATTTTCTGGCCAGTAGAAGAAACAAAAGCATTTGACTTTTGTGCAAATCAGAAACGGTACTAGCTCTTTGTCTTCTAATGAGATTTAATGTGATAGATCAACTCAAAGTAGTGATGCTGAGGCTGGATAGACCTAATAGATGGGTAGATGTGGTGAAATAGAGAAGAAAACTTATTACAAGCTACAAAACACTTAACACTAGGGTGGAGGATCATCATCCTACAGGACAATGATTGCTGCAGTGGAACCTTTTATATCATTGCATAAAATTATTAAAAATAGAAAAGGGAAAGTCCAGACCTAAATCCACCTAAGTCAGTAATGCAAGACTTAAAAATTTCAGTTCAAATCCAACCTCTATAAACACAAGTGTAGCACACCACAACAGACTAGAGTACAAAAAAAATGTGCTTCCAGATTCAGTTTATTTTCAATTCTGATATATAAAAATGCTCAAAAACAGATTGTTTTTTCCCCAATTTAGGTTTTCTACATAAGACCTACATATATACAGAGTGTAAAAAAAAAAAAAAAACCTGAATACATAATGGGTCTAAAGTCATTGCATACTGTACGTTTTGTTTTGTACTAAGGATTTTGCTGTTGCTTTGGCTATCAGAATCAGCACCTTAAGCAGCTTTTTTTATCCTGTTCATTTGCATCCTTTGACTGCTGTTTAAACTTAAGCATAGTATTGCGCATGCATTTTTTTGCTGAATTGCTCTTGTTTTCTACAAAAACATGCACATTAGATTAATTAGCAACTCTGAAAAGCCCCAAGCTGAGAGTGTGTGTGTGTGTGTGTGTGTTTTTTATGGCTTTTCAAGCCCGTCCTGAAATTTACAGGTACCGTGTTGGCTGTTCCGGCCTCAACTTCAGCTGTCCAACCCCACACTGCTACTGTGATGTATGATTTTTCTAAACTTTTTTTTTGTATGCAAACATTCAGTTTGCATTTTTGTCTTTTATCTTCATTATATATATACACTCACCGGCCACTTTATTAGGTACCCCATGCTAGTAA
>NW_015151281.1:103944-105430 GCF_000732505.1 Cyprinodon variegatus | reverse complement strand
TATATATAGATATATAGATAGATATAGATATATATAGATATATAAATAAAACAACCCATTCTCTTGTTCAGATATTTCCCATCAAATGTAAAAGAAAACCAAAAATGTAATATCTGAAATCACTCTCAATTTTGATAGTCATAACAAATTTAAGGATGTAAAACAACAATCTATCTTCGTATCAGTTAATCAAATAAGTATTGCCTAACAAGTGTTTTTGAGCTCTTACTTATAGAATCTACTCTGACAGGTTACCCATCTGACTTGTAAATGGAGACCTCCCAGCGAGCAGGACCTGCAGTGTATTTGCGTGAGGATTGATCCCCTAAGAGCTGGGATTTGAAAGTGGATGAGCAAATTGCAGCCTGGATTCCCTTGATTAACTCTCTTCTAACTCTGTAGTGAAGGCCATATAAGGAAGAGTGGCATCATGTTATAAGAAGGGAAATAAAAAATACAAAATGAGCAAGTTAACTGAGAGGCCCACAAAGAGGGGATCCTGGAAAGTAATGCTGGACAGCTCAGATGGTTGCTTAAGAGTTTTTAAAGCTGACAGATAATTAGAAGAAATGGAAGTCCAGGAGTTATTATTATAGCCTGAGGTTAACATTCTCTCCACCCTGCAAAAACTCTGATTCTGGAGTTCAAAATATTATCTTTACAAATTACATTAGTATAAAGCAAAGAAGTGCAAATTTCCTATTAAACTATTAAAGCAAGATTACTATCTTATTTTAGAAAGGTATTGGAAAATATCTAGGTTGCACACATACTGGGAGGCCACTATAAGTGAGATAGAGATAGAAGATAAAGATAATTATCCATATGTGTGTTTTTTTTTTACCTATTTGAAATGAGGGCCAGAAAAGAAAAATATTTTCATTCCTAACCCTATCAAAATTAAAGTTTGACCTTTAATGTGAGAGTGAATGGGTAAATCCTTTCACCATCAATTGTTCTTGCTGTACCTCATGATATTAATTTTGGACATTAAGGACCACTGTCAATGCTGGTTGTTTGCAAAAAACACTGAATAACACAATCCTGTCCTTCATCATGCTTTGGGACAAATGCATCCACTCACAGAATCTTAATGTCTTTTACTGTGACTTTTCATCCAGGTACACTGAAGAGACCCTAAGAATGGAAGACCATGCAGGTCACAGTAATCACAACCTTCTGACTGCCAAAAGTTGACCAAGTGGCTAATTTCAGAACCAAAACAGTCTGTGTCTAGTCATCCTCCGTTTTTCTTTCAAGGTAATCAATTACCTTGCTCCCCCATACTTCCCAGATCTCATTCAGATCCCTACCCCCCTCCCCCTACCCATAGATCTTCCTCTTCCATCCACCTTGTGAGCTTCCTGCCTACCTGGTCGCCATGTGGAACAGAGCTTTCTCCCGCTCTGGTCCCATAGTCTGGAATTCACTCCCACTTGATATCCTTCATATTGATACTTTACCTGTGTATAAATCAGAGCTAAAA
>NW_015151281.1:78518-103847 GCF_000732505.1 Cyprinodon variegatus | reverse complement strand
TCCATCCATCCATCCATCCATCCATCCATCCATCCATCCATCCATCCATCCATCCATCCATCCTCTTCTGCTTTACCCGGGTTCGGGTTGCGGTGGCAGCAGTCTAAGCAGAAATGCTCAGACTTCTTCTATACTAAAAGTTCACCTCTACAAAACTGCATACCGCCGATGATTACAGTTTTTAATGTGTATTTTGTTGGTTGTTTTACAGTCTCCTCTGGTGTTCTGAAAGACCATTTTAATACAATGTATTATTATCACTCTAATATTACTGATAATTGGAACAAAGGTTTTGTCATGGAAAGCTGCTGAAGTTTTAACGGATTAAGATACAGCTAAGCCTTTGCATTGTCACATCTTGTTGCTCTAACCCCCATAAGGATGGTGTCAGTTTATTTAGGCTTCCTAAGGACCCTGAGTGGCTTTTAAAGTAGGTAAAGCAGGTCAGACAAGCTTGGGAGAAGTTGGACAACTCCATGACGTCTCTTGTGCTTGGAGCCTTTTAAGAAGGACTTTTTATTTTGTTCCCTTATTTAAAAAAAAACAAAAAAACCTAAACCTTGGTTGTTCAGTGAAATACTAATGTGTGCTGCTCTCAACAGCTGTACTTACAGCATTTCCCCAGGGGTTAGAGAGAGAAAATTGTCTGATGTGTAAGCCAGACATGGACCAATTGATACTAAGAACCTCCCATTGTCACCCCCAACCCTTCCATATCCAGCACATGCGTCCAGTACTTACCTCAATATCATATCTCAATAATATTGAGTTGAGACAAAATTAAAAAAATGTTTTAAAAAAAGGGAACTGATCTAGAGCTTGAATCGTACATTGCTGTTGTCTCAGATAATGATCCAAAGCTAATTGTTATTATGATAATCTCTTGGCTCTGCATTCTGAATGAGGTGTTTCATAGGTTAATGGATTTAACAGAAGTTTCAGAGGAATTTCATGCTGTTTTTATATTGATGTGGTGGAGTTTCACATTTTTCAGGTGGAAACTTATTTGACAACCCAGGCAGTGACGGGTTATAGCTTTACCTTTAAGAATTTAGTAGACAATTTCTTCTAACAGTGATGGAGGATTTATTTGAAAAATCAGGTAAACTTAAAGTATTATATACTAATTTATATTCATAAACTAGTAAATAGTTGTGCTATTTCTACCAGAGGAGTAGCAAGCTGTGTTTGTTTTCTACCAAGGCTGTTGCTGCCAAATTAGCCGTCACCCTACGGCTCCAAGTCTGAGTCTGTAGGCTAGAGGTTTGCTCTGGATGGTTCTAGCCTGTCTGTTGTTAAATTGACATCCTGCCCTCCTTTGACCCCAGACCTCTCTTTCACACCTTAAATGTTTCCTTTTCGACCTCTGCCATGGACCCTCCTAAGTCAGTGTTTTTTACCTGAGCCAGATTAGTAGATGGTGCTGCTTCCTTTCACTTGTCTAGCTCTAGAAGTTATGTGATGAAGCAACTGGTAATGTTTTTGTGAATATTACTACTCCTAGATACTTGAGTAAAATGTCTCGTTACACCACTTAGCACAAGTTAATAGAGCAATTACAAGATCAGGTGAAAATATATTTAACAGTAAGTATTGTCACTTGAGGTATATATAATATATTTGCATTACCAACAGGTAATGCAAATTTATTACATACTGTATATGAGGGGCATTCAATAAGTAATGCCCCTGGCCCACTTCCAGATGTTTGATCAAGCTGAAATATTGCATGCAAAGTATTTTACATCTCTATAGATTAAATAGCAAATTACAGCTCTGAACTAATTGTGATTTCTGATTTATTTAGTCAAATTGGAGTTTTTGCATTTGAAAGGACGCACACAAAGGGAGACGTTTGATCAAATGACAGTAACTGATAGTGATAATGTCCCATAATATAACCTTGTAAAACATTTTGCAAGGTCATATGGCTCACATCATCACCTTAAGTTACTTTAATTTAATCAAAAGTCTCCCGTGGTGTGAGTCCTTTTCCAATAGAAAAACCGGATCACTGCTCAACATTCAACAGTCTCCATTTCAGACTTTACTCAGTTCAAAGACCTGAAAGTCAGAAACCACAAATAGTTTATAGCTGTAATTTGCTACCTAATCTATAGAGATTTAAATAATGTCACATGCAAAATTTCAGCTCGATCAAACATCTGGAAGTGGGTCATGGGCATTACTTATTGAACGCCCCTCGTATGTATGTAGTTGTGTATTTATAATATATGGTGATTAAAAAAAGTAGATCAAAAAGTTGTCATTCTGCACATACATTTAATTTTTTTGTGTTGCTACTTAGTTCTACCTTAGTTCACTTTGAATTTGTACATAACTGTCTAATTACATTATCTTTAACAATAAATTAGATTTTAGCCAACAATTATTCAGTAGTCATTTGATTAAGTATGATTATTATCTTACTAAACTACAATGTTGTATTTATATACATATAAAGCCCTCATGATACCATCATAATAATGTCTAGTGAGGTTTTGTGTCCCAGAACTTTTCTTTTGTTGTGAAACCCATTTACACAGAAAAACAACCTTTTAACGATACTCTTTGCCAAAAATCTACATTTATTTCAAGGCTTTCAACACTTTGGTAAAAATAGTTGTGGAAGCTGCTACACTTGACGGAATGTTAGAGAGTTGACAGAAAGGAGTGAAAAGGAAAAAAGGTGAGCTGGAACTAAAAAGAAGGTGGAGCAGGAGGTGTATTTGGAATTTGTGTGTTGGCCCAATAACTTTCTGTGCCCTTTTCTGCCGCTGACCAGCAGTTCATAAAGCCATAAATATTCCTGCATGGGGAGATACCCTGGGGATTGGAACAGATGAAATGATATCTCCCTCTACTGACAACTCTTCTGGACTAGGATAAGTGGAATAGCAGCAAGATGAACTTTAACAGACGCTGGTGAACATTTTTCAAAGCTAGTGACCTTAATGGCTCCCCCCAGACAGTGTCCGTGTATTGCTCACTCCTTACTAAGGAATGAGGGGCATTAAAGGCACATGACCAGATCACTGGTTGTATTAATGCAGGGATTCGAAATGAAGCAGATATTGAATGAATATTGCAGCATACAATGCTTTAGAAACATTTTCATTTATCAGATTAACTAATTGAAATAGTAGTAAATAGTATTTTTTTTTTTATCTAATTATTATTTTTTTAAGTCAACAAAATTTTTGCTGTTTGTAATCTTTTGACCAAACATCACAGCAGAAGGATCAGGGATACATTTCAGGAGAGGTTTAAAGTAAGGATGGGCTAGAAAACAGGTTTTGAGCATCCAAATGGAGAAAATACAGTATGGCAAACTTGAACAGACATAAATATTAAATTAAACTGATAGCTCATGCAAGGAGAGGGTGAATCAGAGATGCAGCCACAAGGCCCAAGGGTAATTCTGGGGAAGCTCCAGAGATCTCAAGCTCATCTGTTGACAATGTAAAAGCCCTGAAAAGGGGGATAATCTAATGAATGATCCAAGGACACGTTTGTTCCTCTGCTCTAGCATGTATTGACTGAGGTATCATAACTTACATATATATAAAACGATTCCAAACTTATAATAACTGTAGTGTTTCCTTATGAACCATCATGGTATCATTCTGGTGATATGCTCGTCCTCATTTTCACTTGCCGGTGTTGAGTCTAATAGTGGAAAAATGGCAAACCTTTATTTGGAAGTAAGCTTGTCTGAGAGATGCAAACAGCAACTTTTAAACGGAGCGCGCACGAGGAGAAATGGGCTCGTGCATGCTCTCGCACGCTCCTTCACGTGTTTAATAGGCGTTCCCTCTTGGGTTTTTTTTTTTTTTTAAGTGGAGAGGGCGGTTCTTTTCAAAAAGTTGTTAAAATCCCCATCTTAAAATACTCAAAAGTACATGAATTTAAAAGTGTTTAAGTATTCCAAAATAAAAATTACATTTGATATTAGTACATTTCTGCCTAATTTCCAGAGTAATTTTAAAGAACCTTGTTACTTTCAGAAACTACCTGATGTATTAATATGTAGAACCGCCACTCTGCCACCAATTTTGCCCCATTTGCGAAGAACTTCAGCATAAAAATGCCACAAAAAAAGACAGTTTTTTTGATTATTTCTTATTTAAAAATAAACAAAAAGAAAACGGGAGTTTCTTCATTCTACACTTTCACTGTGGAATAGTAGTTTAAGGGCGAATCTATTATCAAAAAGAAAATATGTATATATTCATTCAGATTTCTAATAAAAAAATGTGCACATATAACCAGCAACAGTAAATATACCTCAGATTTATAGGGAAGACATTTCAATTCATCACAACAGGACATTTATTAGTAGTGCAGGTCATACATCTATCCTTTCTCACAAAACACAAATCGTTTGATAGATATGCAGATCATTTTCATATTGGGTCTGTTGTATGGCGTCGGAATTCTGCCAAATGTGCACACACACGTAATAAATACTCCAACAAGCAGCTTTATTTCACTGCTTACTCGCATGAGTGCTTGTTTCTTCTCTGTGCTTGTGTGGTTCTCCTCACCTGCAGCCTCCCTCCTACTTGCATGGGGCACTGTTACTGCTTGCTCCTGTCAACTTTTGTCACTGTGAAGGCTTTACCCACCGGACAAAGCAACTTGCCTGTTGTTATTTTGAAGGGAATCCCACCTCTTGAGGCTGTACTTTTATTCCTACTAGCAAAGTAACTTAAAGCTTAACCCTTCTCTACAAGAGTATGAAGTTTTTAAGCAAAGTTATTAAGTATTATATGGTGTGGGTGAATACTTTTACATTGTATGGAGGTGGTAAACAAAAGGATCCTAACTAAATTAACATCTCTGTTGGATAATGTCTCCCATTCCATGCATGAAGCTCTTGCAGGATGGAGAGCTCCTTCAGTGACAGACTGCTGCACCCTAAATGCACCAGGGAGCGTTATCACAGATCCTTCCTCCCAGCAGCTGTAAGACTTTATGACATCACAACAACCTCAATAGGCTGTTACATTCATGCTGCTTTTGTACAGTTTCTATCTTGGTCAGTAAAATAACGTGAAGCTGTAATTTTGATCATCTCTGATTTTGCTGCTATTTTCAAATATCCATTACTGTAAAAATGTCCATATCTGTATATTGGTCATTCTCCAGGTGCACAATTTTTATATGTTTAAAAAACTTTATATTACAGTATTTTTATTGTTTATCTTTTAACTCTCCACTATTATGTTATTATTTTATAATTTCTCTAAGGTCCATATTTGTGATATATATATATATATATAATCTTTTTTTGTTGCTGTAAATATCAGAATTTCTCCATTGTGGGACGATAAAGGGATTTTTTTCTATTCTATTTCTTTTCTAATACTTGATTCTTATTGGCTGTAAGTGCCTGTTAAAAAGGGTTATATGACACCTATAAAAAAAAGTTCTATTCAAGTAGCCTGATTGTTTCTGCTGGCTCAAGCTTAACAAGAGAGGTTTTGCTTGTTACCTTGCCAACTTGTTACAAATCAAGATGTGGCATTTCCTGCAAAGTAGCCAATCACAGGCAGGTTTCTTTGTTTGATGGGTAATGCCTTCACAATGACATTACCTTGGATAAAAACAGAACCTAAGCTACACCTGCCAGATCTCAACAGTAATACTAATGAACTTTATATAAATTGCTTCATGGTTAAGAGGACATTTTGACAAATTATAAAAGAAGCATTAATCTAAAGCCAAATCCACTTTCAAATCCTTAAAATCATATGCCAGACTTTAAAATGTTTAAAGGTAATTGTGACATGCACTAAATGGATTTAAACTAAAACTAAAATAAGAAAGGGTTCTACAGGCTAAAATCCTGGCAGAAAATAGCTTAATATGAAAGCACGCCACACTTTTCATATATTTTTTAAAAAACAACAAATTTCTTAGTTCAGTTAAAAAAAATCAGGATTATGGAATCAAAAAATAATTTTAATAATCTAAGGGTCAAATTCCACATCTTTTTATTTAAAAGGTAAAGATATTGATTTTTCCTTTTAATAGTGTGCATGGTTTAAGCATGAAAGTGGCATCTTTTATTTTGCACACATGACTGATTCACACTATCCACCATAGCATTACCTCTGCTCAACCCTTTACATGCTATATAGTATTTATCATGGTGCTTTGAGTTATGTCACAAACCGTAGGGCACAAGATTATGACTGTCTTATGTTGGAGTGCCAGCACGGCCATTGCTATGTGTTGATTTACAAGGCTATTCTTAAAGTGACAGCACCTTTCTTATCATCTTTTCCTGTTTTGAATAACATTGCCTACACTGTCTGAAATGTTTAAGTTTCATTGTTCCTCATGTCAGAACAGAAAGGAGAAAGACGGCTTTTGTTTTTTCAGCTTCAGCTGACATTCAAAATTTGCAGTAGGGCTCCAACTCCAGACTCTGGTTTTGTTTATTTTAACAGGGCCACGATAAATGCACTCATATCTAAATTACCTGAATGCAATGTTTGTATTTTAGGGTAAACATTTTTGCTGCTTTTGTATTGAATTCCTTGTCTAATTTTCTTGTTTTTAATTTTTAATGTATGTACCACTCTTGCAAAGGTCTCTTAAAAAATAGATATTTTGATCTTGATGGAACAAATCTAGTTAAGTAATTAAAATAAATGAATAATAATTAAAGATAAAACAAAGAAACTTAAATGTATTTACTGTATTTCAAAGATCGAAACTTAAAGGAAACATTTTATTCACTCTTCAAAACGGGAAAGTGAACACATTGTGCCACACAACTAAAGCCAATATTTCAAAACTTGTTTTCCTTTCCTTAGAATCTTCAGATGCTTCGGTAGGGTAAACCGCGCAGTAAAGAAAATTCCTAGGAGGGAATGTCTGTCGACAGCCTGCCAAGTTCAAAGGAATCATCAGACCGGGACATTACCTCTATAGTCCTGAAGCAGTAAACAATGCAGTCAAGACTTTTTTTATGCACATTAGCAAAACCCCTAATGAAAAATGTGGTATGGGTAAAAACATGAATAAGCATGAACATGTCAAATAAATTCAAAAGTGTTAGTCATTTCCTGTTATTTTTATAAATCAATTGAGAAACCGACCTTAGGGTATATGCAAATTCTTGTTCTGAGAGAAATGCATTTAAGATGGCATAATTGTGGTGTAATTTCGAGAATGTGAGTTTAAATTTATCTACATTTTTTATTTTATTTTGCTTTAGGCAACATAATCATTTCATTCTTGTAAGGGATATTTGAGGAAGGGTCTGTGTTTTTTGACATACAGAATATTCATGTGCAGGAGAGAAGACAAAGCTGCTTTAATAATATGACTAGCTTTAAGCAAAAATGCACAAAAAAAAAAAATCTTCTGCCTATTTCTGATTTCCCTGCTAATGAATGGGTTGAAATCAGGACAATTTTTTTTATATAGTGATATTTTGATGTTTCCTAAATACTTCTTCAGACACACCTTGATAAAAATTGACTGTTATAAGAGTTACAACTGAAACCAGGAAACTTTGATGTTAAACTTTACCTATCAGTAAAAGTGAAGGGATTGGGAATAGTAAGTTAATGTCATTGGTTATTTTGAAACATAATTTTAATGGTTTAAAGCAAGAATGTTGTGATGCACAATTGCTTCTTACCACTAACGTATGATGCATGGATGACACAACAATGGCAATAACTTGTGCAATGTATAATGTGCAAATTACTTTTTGATGCCCTGTGCAATAACTATATATAGATATAGAGATATAGATGTACAGAGATATAGATAGATATCATCTATATAAATACCTATATACACCCTGTGCAATAACCCTGTATAATGATCATACTATAAAAAAAAAGATTTAAAAAAAAAGCTGTCATATGTGGATGCACTGTATATATATCCCATTCACCTTTTTCTTACAGTACATTGGCAAATTCATTGTTCTTTATCTATTTGAGCTTTGAGCTGATGTAACGAGTACATTTCTTCACTGTGAGATCAATAACGTCAATCAATCCATTATTGCTACTTACTTCTAACCTTCATAAATCTTTTAGCTCTGCCTATTAATCTTCTCAGCGACTATGGGCCAATAGACTGACTTTTTATTTATAATGGTCTATTTGGAAAAAATCTAGAATTTCATAAAACAAATTTCATCTTAATTTAAGGAGGTAAATAAGATGATTTGCCAATGGTCTATTTGGAAAAAATCTTAATTTTAATTTAGTGCGGATGACGTCTCCAAAATGTATGGTTTTTGTAATATTCGGAGGAGGAAAGTCCATCGATGATCAAATCCTTCACCCAAAAACTCAGTCATCTGCCACAAATCTTTCCATCTGCAGTATGAACATCTGTCTGTTCCTTGATATCCAAAAGCTGCTCCTAGAACTCCTCAGTACTAGGTGGTAGATTTACTAATTTTACTTTGGTTGGTGTTACTAATTCCCTGTAAAGGCATACTGATTCAAGAAGCACATAAGATTGATAAATGTATACATTGGGTTTATTGAGTCATCATTCTATTAAATAATTTTATTGTTGTAAAACAGTCTTAAAATATTAGGAGGTCTTTAGAGTTTACCTTTGGGGAGACTTTTTAAAATAAAATCCTTTTAACCTCTACCAACTTTCTTAAGTGATCTAATCCTAATAACAGGGGCAAATTTATGACAATGAGAATCACTCTAAACTGGATGCTGTACTGTAAGTCAGAATGTCACAGGCTGCTTAATTGTCTGAAATATCTACTGAAAAAAGGTGCGGTGCCATGATGTAGGTGTTAAGGACCAGCTGGATATTTTTCCCCTAACCAAACAGATTTTATAGGATATCTAAGAAGAGTTATTCTTATTCTTGTAATTGTTGTTGGGTTTATAAATCTTAGAACCTGGTTGTTTTGAGCTATGACCAAATATGAAGAGCAAGTAGGGGATGAGGCTGGTTCTGGTGCGTCAGCAACATCTTAGTGTTGTGATCTTAAGTTGTATGGATTTTGATTTACTTTGCAGTTTGATCATTTCTTTATTCTTCATTCACTATTTTTATTTTTTTCTTTATCAGGTAATTTTTTGTGTTTTTTGTATCTAGAGTTATTTGCTGTTGGGTATCTGTTGGATTTTTTGAGTTTTCAGTCCCTGCAGAAAATTGTGCAAATTGTTGTTCCTCGCTCTCTAAACCTCTCAAGGTGTCAACACTAGTGTCTATAGTCGATAGGAAAGGAACTTTGAAGTGCTGTTCTGTACTTCAAAAAATTTTAATCTCACATCATTTTTTCTTAAAACAAGTGCATTATTTCTTGAATTAAGAAGGTAAATGAGACACTTTGCCAATAGAACAAGACAATTTGCTTTTACAACAAGAAAATAACAATTACATTGTCTCATTTCAAGTGCATATTGTCAAATTATCATATTTTAAGAGTAAAAATACTCATTCCATTCACTGCTGG
This sequence comes from Cyprinodon variegatus, assembly GCF_000732505.1. NCBI lineage: Eukaryota > Metazoa > Chordata > Actinopteri > Cyprinodontiformes > Cyprinodontidae > Cyprinodon > Cyprinodon variegatus. Next base: position 94,381 of record NW_015151281.1, on the reverse strand, counting down.
TGCCTTTTACTTGTTAATGAATAAGTTCTTGTTCTGCATGCAGCCATATGTCATCAAAGCAACCGAGACATAAAGAAATTAGACACATTTTTTCTTTTTTTCATAAAGAATTACTGTTTTTGCTACCGGCTGCTGTTTTTCCTGTAACATTGTTTTTACCTTATGCCCAGGAACGTCCTATAAATACAAAAACCCTGCCAGGCTTTAAGCCTAAAGCCTTACTCCCTTCTGAACTGTAAAATAAGGCATTTATCTAGTGCTGCCCATGGAAGTATCAAGTTGAGGTATGGTGCTGAAGCTCGCCCGTAAATTATAAAACCCTGGTGTTTGGCTTGTTTGCCAGTGTGTGTGCTGACTACAGGAGACACCAGGCGGTGTTTTGTTTTTTCCTCTCTTCCTGCTTCTTTCTCTTCCCATCCCTGGATCTCAGTTCTCCCTGGGGTGTGTCCACATCTATGGAAGCGCCTCTCCTGTTTCTGCTGCTGTTGATGCTGATGCTGCCGCCTCCTCCCTCCACTCTGCTCAGCCTCCATATCTGCATCAGCTGCAGAGCTTGATCTTGTTTCTTTTCCCTCCACCTTTCTTGATCCTATCAGGAAGAATATGTTCCTAATTCAATCTTATTTTTTTTAGGAGGTGTGGATGAGTTTCAGGAGGGGTCAGTCACTATTTGTCACTTTAGAGTATCTTTAGGGGACCGGATGAGAAAGGAGCCCTGAACACTCACCGCAGCCTCCCCTCCCTCTCCTTCTTGCTCCCCTGTCTCTCCATCCTCTCCTCCTCTCCTCAGTCTGCAGCCTCCGACAGCAGCCGCCGCATCATTTTTCAGAGCAGCTGCCCCCTCCCTCCCTCTCTTTTTCTCTCACCCACCCTGCTCCTCTTCTCTCCGTCACCCCTTCTGCTGTTCGCACCTCCGTGGGAATGCAGAACAGGGTAGGATACTCGCAGAATCATCTTTTTGAACAATTTTTATGTTATTTCTCCCCCACCCCCCCTTCCCTGAATCTGGAGAGGGAATAATCCGATCAGGGGGGGGTGGCCAGCGCCTGGAGACAGGACCTGGATCAGCTGGATCAACAAACATCACCCCTTCTTCAGTCTTATTGGCAGATCGCTTCAGATCCTTTTTTCCCTCAGCTGCCTGCTTTCAGTCGTGGCTCTTGGATTATTGTTACACCGTCATCTGAAACGAGCGCTCCAACCCTGAGGGCGCATTTAGATGAAAAGTTGGAGCAGCCCTGCAAAGACACTGCAAGCGAATTCCTTCTGTATATATTTAAATATTTCCGAGTGAAATGAACTGACGTGACATCCAGGAGCGGTGGTTTACATTTTTAAGGACCCCCCCTCCCCGTGCGGCTGATAATCATCCACTATAAGGCTGCATAGGAGTCCTGGCTTGCTGCTGGATTTAGTGCGCTCCCATCCTGGTGGATTTACGGCTCCAATCTGTGGGATCGATATAAATATATGTGTATACTTGGGGCACCTTTTTAACACTGGAGTGAAACATCCTCGGATTTTTCATCGCTCAATTTACGCAGAACTCAAGTGAAGCGCTGTTTCCCCTCCTGCAGCCCTATTTCTCCTGCTTGACTCACCTGTCCATAACCTGTATGCTCATGGGAAGTTGGGATATCATGCATTCGTGCTCTTGTGTGTGAGCGTCTCTGTGTGAGTGAATGTGTTTGTTTTTTTTTGTCCGCCAGAGGGAGTGTAGGTTATGCTGCTTTTTGAATGCATTTGAATGCAGTGCCAGCTTTTAATTAAAACGTGACTGTGAGTGGATGGTGTCTGCTTGGTTTTAGATCTGTGCATGTAGTCATTCTAGCTGTACTCACTTAAAATGTGCAGCATCCCTTCTGCACCGTATCTTTACATATGCCTGTTTATTATCAGGCCACCTGTTTGACCTCCCAAATAGTCTGAGATAGAAGAAGGGGAAAAAAAGCTGCAGCAGGATGAGTGAGCGCTCTGGTACAAGCACTCTGGTAGCCATGACGCTGGAGGAGCCAGGGGCTGAACCAGCGTCCCCTCGAGCCCCGGGCCCTCTCCGATGTGGCCCGTGTGCTGTGTGGCCTCGCCAGCAGACCTGGCTGTGTGCTGTACCCCTGGTGATGGGATTTGTAGGATTGGGACTCAGTCTCATGCTGCTCAAATGGATTGTGGTTGGCTCTGTGCAAGATTATGTCCCTACGGATCTGGTTGATCCAAAGAGTATCAATGGCCAGGACCCCATATTTCTCTCAAAGCCCAGCGCCATGCCCAAGGGGCCTGACATTTCCACGGCTACGACTTCTTTAGCTCCGTCTACTACAGCAATGATTTCAATGACCACACCTCTTGCAGGAGATGGTACTGCCCCAGCTCCAAGAACTCGATCTGGTCCACCAGCAAACCACTCAGCAAATGGCAGCAACCCCAACGGGGACGGAAATAGAGCCCCTCACCTGCACAACCGAGTTGGCACCCGTATAAGTGGGACTACAGTAACCACCTCCGCCACCCGTGCCACCCGTCTTACCCCTGCACCCAGTGGTAAGGAGGTCACGCCCCGCAGTAATGTTAGGAAAGGAAGCAGCACATCCAACGGACGCAATGGAGCTGCCAATTCAAATCCTGGACAGACTTCTCCTACCGTCACCACCACGACATCCACGACCACAACAGCTATTTCTAAGGGCACCGCCAAGGTACCCCCAACAACGACCTCCCAGCCAGCAGTCCCACTGAAGCCCACATCACGCTGGAATCAGGGGCGTCCAGGGAGGGGTCCAGCCACACGCCCACACCACCGTTTCAGAACACGTAAGTCCAGAATTTTGGTCACTAGTGCTGTACGAGTGAGTGCAGTATTTAAAGGGTATGTGTTGAACTCATGAGTGTTTGAGAAGAGCTCTTGGGCCTGTATGGCACTAAATGGAGTGTTTCAATGTAGTAGCCACTTCTTATACCCTCACGTCTGTATAAAGGAACCCTATCATATCTGGCAGGCCTAGTTACAGCTTAATCTCTGGGATTAATCACATAATATACATTTCATTCTTTATCCTCGTAGATAGTGGATACTCCACTGGCTTAATATTAATCATATGCATTAGAGCAGGCTGGTATCAGGGGATATGCTGTGATTTCACCCCTTTCATCTTTATCTTTACCTTATGCATGGATGTGATATGAATCTTACCTCCAGAGGAGTTTTCTTCCTTATTTCTACAATTTTAAAAGTACCTTTGAGTACAGGGCTTTATCTGACAGATTAGACTTGGCTTTGGTTCTGCTAGAGTGGAAATTTAAGTCCTGCACTATGTACTCTGACCAAAGATGGTATTTTTATGAGAGAAAAAAAACTTTGCTTGTAAGGTGTCAATGCATGAGTGAAGTTAGCTTTCACCCTCTTGTCTTGAGGAATCTGATAAATCAAGGCCACATATCCTATTTAGCAGAATGTTGCAGGTGCAGCTTTACACTGCAGGGAGATATAGAGTGTGAGGCTGGGGGGGGTGTTAGGTGCTGGGGGGGAAGTAAAATGGATATGGGGAAGAGAATGGGGTATCAGAGGACAAGTGGAAAGGGAATAGACAAGGGAAAGAAGGAAGAGAAACCCTTTGAAAAACAGCAAAGTTAAAGAGGGTGGCGAATGAAGGACTCGAATGCGGGAAGCATAACAAAGCAGTAGAAGCAAGAGAGGGGGCTGCGAGGTGAGAGGAAAAAACAGATGGAGGGGGCTAAGTAAGGGAAAGGCTTGAGGGAGATAGAGGGTACAAAGCAGGGGAGATGAGAGTTTTGCATATTTTGTATTGTGCTAAAGTAAGAAGGATCCATGATTGTTAATTCCACAAGGAACACGTTTTCAACATCCTGCAAAATTTCTTTGAGATGTGGGTGGGGCAGGATGTGAATGGGGTGATGAGTTGTGAATATGACTGGTAGAAACATATTTTTTCATACGCTTTGACTACTAAGTTACAATTTCACCTCTGCTTCCTGTAAGAGGAGTTGCCAAAGGGATGGAATATGAAATGGCTTTTCATTTAACAACAAAAATGTGTTGAGATGAAAAATGAAACCCTCATTCCTCCACATTCCTGGTACAGATTAAATGGCCGCATTCACTACATGCTACAGTCTCATTTATCAGGTGGATGTATCACTGGTATTGATTGCAGCAGCAAAAGTGATCAAGTGACACTTTTTCATCCTTGTGCAAAATATTTTCAGTCTAGCTGACTCTCTATAGCCATAGACAATCCTCAGACTCCTCCTGCAAAATTATCCGCTGCTCTAGAGTCAATTACATCACTTGCCAAATAGCTGCCAAACAGCTGAAAGCTGCCAAGGCGAGCAGTTCCCTCGGGTGAACATCAGGAAGCATCTGTTTGTGCTGTATACTATAAAAGGCTGAGGACCTCACATGGTATCATATTTTTAGTAAATCAAATTTTTGTACCTCAGGAATTTAGAACACAAAAAGATTTTTTGGGTTTTTCGAGAAAGAATTGAATTTTTTTTAAGTCTTGTTTTTTCTATGCACTTTGTCTACATAAGCCAGCCGGAAGGCAGCACTTCAAATATACTAAAACAAAAGTCACCAAATGGATTCAATAGAAGTCATATTCTTTGTTAGAATTCTAATTAGTATTTATTGGTTTGTTTCTTTTTGAATTCAAGTATCAAGATAAACTAAATGAGGAATTCAGAATGTATAAAGTGAGCATTTTTGAGAAGAAAAAAATATAGGCATTTAATATACCCTCATTTACAATGCCTATCTGGGTATTAGTTTGGGAGTGAACACATTTCTATGATGTTAATGAAGGGAAAAACAAAACACAATATCAGCTTCAACAACCACCCCCCAAAATTAAACTGATCCCTCAAGGATCAGTTTAATGTCAAAACAATTGGTTATCAGCCTGAAAAAACAAAAAACAAAATCAAATGTATCAGTTATGCTCAGGATTACCCCTTGTTTTATCTTTACCCTTCATATATATATTACAAGCTCACAGTTGGCCACTAGATATTTGCAAAGAGCTGATTTTTGTCTTAGTGAAAGTGAGGAAAAAGCGCAGGAGCTGACGGCAAAGAGGGAACAGGTTGTGAAGGGGGAAGGCACTTTTTGCCCAATGTAACTAGAGAAAACTGAACCACCCTCTTTAACGTCTCATCCGAAGAAGCATCAACCTTGAGATGACAGATACTAAATTTTGTGGTCTATAAATCAAAGGTTATATCATTTCATTTATTTTTTTCATTTTCTGTTTTCAGGAATATCATTCAAACTGCCTCCTAGATAGAATTTCCCCTATAAAGCCAGGTTCCAGCTGCAAACTAATGCAAAATATTGCAAAGGTTCATGAAGTAGTGCTTTGCATTACCCCTTGGTCCCTTTCTGACTAGCTATTCGCTTTAGCCTCCAGGTCCAACTAATTTGATTTCTACTAAATAAGGATGACAAGGTTTCTCTGCTGTATCTTAGTGTGACATTAATTGCTTACAAATTTGTGATTAAAAAAGCACTGTACAAATTTCAGACTACTATCCCTTTAAGGGTATTTACCATTCAGTACATGTCAATTTTAAAAGTGAAATTAGTCTCTACTCTCTTTACCCCATTTTATGTTAGCAAATATTTCAAATTTTCAGCAAAGACACAAACGATGATTCAAATGGTGAAGAAGACCTGCATAAATAACTAGATTTAAAAGATTTGATCCTTGTATGTTCTCTTTTTTTATATTTCAGTTTTATTTTCAAATCTCAAGGGCTCACAAGTAGCTGTGGAATATTTACTTACACAATTCAAATAGTTTAAGATGTTCCAAAAGTACTTTCCTCTCATAATTTCCCATTTCCTAATTCAAGTCATTTTATAGCAAAGAGATATCTTGGTCTTTATATTCTATATGGACTGACGTTGATAATTTAAAACCACACAATATTAGTTTGATATGTAAATAATAAGATAAACCTGCTAAAAAAAATGAAAAAACATTTTTTACGGAAAAAAGCTTCTATGTGGATACTTAAAATATTCTTGAAAAACTGAGGAGTCGCTGTGCTACTAAACCAATAAATTATTTTACTGAAATGTTTACTAAAATGAGTTTGGATCCTTAGAAATAAGCTAGTCAACATCAAGAATCAGTTTAGCAAATATAAAATGATATGTAAAATGCCTTGCTTGATGAAGAAATTTTTTATAACACATACTTTTACCCTCAACAAATGTATAGCATTTTTCTTTTCTTTTTTTTCTGTATATACATGCAGTGAGGAAATGTGTTTCAGGCAGTCTACACTTTAAATCCATTAGGTGGTGGTAAAAGGATATATTTTTAGGATTGCTCCTGGTTTCTGGTTTAAACCTAAATTAGTCTTGGTATTCTTAAAGACGATCTTTTTTTATTCAGGTTGAGGGATGTATTGTAGCTCATCCTTTTGTTTTCTTTCGCTGCTTTTTCCATTGTCATTCCCATTTTGTCTATTTTTTCTCTACTTTTTCAGCTTCTTTCTTCTCAGCTCACATTCATGAGCATATGGGCATTTCAGCAAAAAAAAAAAAAAAAACTGGCATACTTGTAAACACAAAGACTAGCATGTGACATGTGTTCGCTCTGACTCATGAATCTATCATTTGATTTTTTTTTTCCCTCCTTTCTTGAGAATGTAACATGTCCAACTGTCATGTAAGCCAGATTGGCTTAGAGGTGCAGACATAACAGGCAAATGGAGCAGTGGACAATGACTGCCTGTTGGGAAAACCATTGGACACTCTGTTGGCTTGGGGCCTGTTCCGCTTTCCTCTCAGTTGTGTGAGAAACCTTCCTTGGTGAAAAGTGGTTGTAATTCCATGCACATATCACTAGCCCATTTGCAGCCCTGTGAAGAACCAGTAGCATCCTTTTCTTTGGTTTTCTTGAAGTAGTTCAAAGATGTTGTTCCTGAATGAAACAGCTACCTGCTTCTGGGGGAAACAGCCGAGCTAGTCAGCACCTTGATATGCAGGAAGCGCTGCTTCTTGCATCAGTGCCTTCACACAGAGGGAACGTCTTCAAGCTGTGCAGGAGTTTGGAACAGAGAGAGAAGAGATGCAAACCAAAAGAGCCAATGTAAATCAACTGAGTTAACATCTATGTAATCTTAATCTTGTTAATGGCTTAAATAAAAAGAATAGTTTTGGCCAGGGGTCTAAAATATAAGCTGTATCCCTGGGAACTTCAATGGTATATAATGAAAGCTATTTTTTTGTTTTTCTGTTTGTTGATACGGATACGTCATGAAAAGTTTTTGATATTTTTTTGCCCTTATAATTAATTCCAATTTAAGTCGAATCTTATTCAAGTTCAAAACTTAAGTATATTATAGATTTTTTTAAAGGGTAACAATGCATATTAATATACAAATAAAGGCTAAGTATAAATAAAATGTGTTATAAAGGTGATTTTCACTTATTTATTAACAGATTGATGTTATTGTATTAAACGTCATATATAATCATAAGGTGTTCTAATGCAATGAAAAACATACAGCATTATAAAACATTTAAAACAGTATGACCAGAAAGATGAGCACAGCATTTTATTAAAACGTGAATATTATATATGTTTTTCAGATCTCTATTGCATACTCATTAAATCTTGGGTATTGAGCTATGGTTCAATTGCAATCATTATTGTTTAGTTGAATAAACGTCTATATGTAAATAAGAATACGGAGGAAAAAAAAGGGAAACTATGATATAAAGGAAACTTTATTAGTAAGTTTTTGACCCTGACATTCTGGATGCTGCAGGATTGTCTTCCAAAATATTTTTCTAACAGACATTTTTTTCTGGAGAGTACTAATAAGTTTAGATAATAAAGCACCAAACATCCTCATTACTTTATATGTTTATTGTGACACATTGGACTTGAAACATACAAGCATGCATTTTAAGTAAACCCATGCTTTAATTTTTTTTTTTCTCCTGTAATTTTGTGATGATATAAAACATGTATGGCATTTGTCTTTACAGCAGCTGATATTACATCCCTTCAATGCAACTAGGGCTGGAGCTGATGATTTTTCGAATCGATTAATCTGTTGATTATTTTTTTCAATTAATCGATTAATATTTAGATATCAAAAGAAGACTTTTAACAGAATTAAATCAGGTGAAACTAAAACTTTTTCATTTTAGGAGTTCTGGATAGACTATATTGACAAAGGTTTTTTTATTGTACCTGCAAAATGACAATATAGTTCATTACAATTTTAGTATAATTACTGCTTTAAGTTGGATGCTCCATCAGTTAAAGGCACATTTTAGAGTCTCTATACTCCCGTTAAAAAATAAGCGATTTCTAAATTAGTTGACAATCATTTCAATAATTGATTAATTACATATTGTTTCAACCCTAAATGTGACATCACTTGATATGACCATGGATAACCACTTACATCCAGAACAGTAATATTCTAAAGCAATAAAGATTTTAGCTACAGTAAGAAATAGAATTGTGGACTAAAATGGTGAAGTCTTTGTCACTTTAGAAATATTTCTCTGTATGCAAATGTATTGTTCTATCAATTGTTTACCCTTAATCAAACTCTTACCAGCAAATGGACTCAGTTCATTTTATTTAACATTCCTGGTAGAGCATTAGCTATGAAAATGTTCCTTTATGACTCAAAATAACGTAATTACAAAAAAGTCTAGCCACAGTCTAACAGTTTTTTTTATACAAACAAGAATATGGCTTTTAACCCTGTTACATTATTGAAGATAATGTACACGAAATGAAGCTCCCTGTCAGTTAAACATGATGCAGGGAAAATAGTGGAGACTTTTGTTGAGACAAAGCCAAAATATTCATCTCAACTGGCCAACCCCTGGAAAATTAGTAACTTCTGTTTGCCTTTCTTTGACTTTTTTGACTTTTTCTTTGAGTTTGGAAGGATAAACAAGTCTTGGAGCTCCCTGAAGCTCCCTGTCAGTCAAACATGATGCAGGTAAAATGGTGGAGACTTTTGTTGAGACAAAGCCAAAATATTCATCTCAACTGGCAAACCCCTGGAAAATTTGTAACTTCTGTTTGCCTTTCTTTGACTTTGGAAGGATGAACAAGTCTTGGTTTTTGCGAATGCAAAATCAAAATGTTTATTTTTGCCAGTTACATTTTGAGGATGCTTTTACTCTTTTAATTGGCATTGAGCTCTATAAAAAAGAATACATTTTATATGGCTAATGTCTGTAAAAAAATTTTAAAAAATAAAGAATAATAAAAGGAGTATTTCAAATTAGTATGGCATAACTTACTGGTGTCAGAATGACACCTTTGTCCAACATTATTACAGTTGTGCTGTCTGAAGCTGCTATTGCTTTGCCCTAAGTGCCACAGGGGATTGTTTTCATTGATGAGATGGGGAAAAAACAAAAGGGTGCTTTTCTTGTCATGCAAGCTCTCTGTTTTTGTTGTTTGTTGTCGTTTTTTCCCCTCTGGCTCCATTTGAAGGCTGCACAAAGTACTACTGTATGGCCAGTGGAGCGTGTAAGGGGGATTAAAAACAAAGATATAAATCCAGTTTGCCTCTCCCTCCCTCTCTTTCCCTGTTCCTCTCTCTCCAGGGAGGTCAGACTGAGATTTGCCAGACAGCCTCAGAGGCCCCTCTGTCTCTCTAGAGACATGCTCTGTTTGTTCGCTGAAGCTGGCTCAACAGGGCTGGTTCTGCACAGCGTGCGCAGCTGCAGCAATTTGCAAATATCTTCTTAGTGCGGAGACACGAGTTCTCATGCCACATTTTTTTAAGGGCAAAAAAGAATTGGAATAACCTTTCTGCTCAAACCTGTTTTTTGGAGGTCTTTAGGAAATGTGTGATTTCAATATGTTTAGTAGGAGATTATTGATAAAATACTGGCATTACAGTATGTATTGGTCAGTCTTTAAATTTCCTGCTTACATGAACTGCTGCTTTCTAAATGAATACATTTTTGAAGTCATATTCTTTGCGATTTAATTATCTGATTTGCTTATTTTTTATGTTCTTGTGGCTTTGAGAGGTTATGATTTATTTTTTCAGAATTTCAGAAATAATTCTATTTCAATTGTGAAATAGATATAATGGTATTCAGGAAAAATGCTCTCTCTCTCTCTCTCTCTCTCTCTCTCTCTCTCTCTCTCTCTCTCTCTCTCTCTCTCTNCTCTCTCTCTCTCTCTCTCTCTCTCTCTCTATATATATATATATACACTTTTTAATGTCTTATTATTTCTATATTTATCTTGTAAGTGCTTTGCATTTATTTATTTGTGAAAATATATGTGACTATTTACCATGAAAAATTTATATTATGTAATATTTTTTATTTATTTTATTCTTTTTACCTCTCTAAAAGTTTTCTTCCAAAAATGAAATTTAAAAATTAGGCTTTTTTGTAAAAACAAGGTACTTTCCCCAGAGGATATCCAGTTTCTGCTTTATTTTGAGAAATTGTTATTCTCTCGGTTTTTCTGTTTAATGAGTAACACTTTTTTTTATAAAAGAAAAAAATAAATAAATCACCCAAGTAAGAAAACAAAATGTACAAAGCTTCAATTCATTAGACAGTAAAGGCTACATACGTGTGCTTTTTACATGCAAATTAATGAGACTATTGGGCAGCACTGGCCTCTTACAGCTATAGCAGTGACACTTGACATAGATGGACACCAATTACAAAGCAGAATAAATCTGTGTATTCAGCAGGGTGAGCCTGCAGACAAATTATCCTAGAACGACTGCACACTGAACGTCTGAAATTTTGCAGGAATTGATCTCATGGCCTTTCCATTGCTGGTGCTTTGCTCCAATTGCTGACCCTAGAAGAATCAATGAAGAGGAGGGAGGGAGAAAAGCCTGATAGAGGACAGCTGGGAGACAAAAAGGAAAAAAGAAAAAAATGAAATGAAGCAAGAAAGAAATGGAGTATGTTAGGTACTTAAGAGAAATGCTAGGATTTATATGGCAGAGACTTTCAAAAAAACAGAGAGCGTGCTACAGGATAATAATCCAGCAGGCAGGGAAAGGCATATAGACATGACAGTTAAGTAAATGAGCTTTGGCTAGACACTTTGCATATCTCAGACCACCATTTTACCTCTTCTATTATTATCTCTCATTTTTATGCAGATTGCCCTCAAGGTATTATCCGTATTTCACCTCATTTCTGTCACTGCACTGTCTTCACAATGTGGCCATTGCAGAACAAAATCAGCTGGGAATGCAAATCAGTTGGAGCTATCACTTTCTTACACCACACAATTCATTAATTATAAAGACATGAGTTGAGCCAGCATCTTAGAAATAAGTTAAAGATAGCATGTACCAATGTACATGTACAGTAAGTTGAATTAAAAACTATCAATGTGTCAATCAACAAATATCACATAAAAAGAAGACTTTCTTCATGAATGGACTTCCCCAGGTACACTGGTTTAACACCAGTTGCCAAAAATCCATGTATATTAATGTGGAGAAAAATTAAAGGGTAACATAAACAGGGCTCTGACCAACGTATCAAAGTGTAACAGCCCATTATGCTTAAAAAAGTCACAGTAATGCTGTAAATCATACCTGACATCTGAGCTCCCTGTGGATGGCATTTGAGTACAGACACTGGTTATGCTGAACTATTTAGAATTACAGTGGAAATTTGCCAATATCCTTTTTTTTAAATGAGTGTAAAGGCAGCTGAAACAGTTTTTTAAACACATTTACCTTTGGTAATTTGGACATATAAATCAGGTAGACCCTGTCAGAACATGAACCCTGCGCTGCAGACTGACTGTCATCAGCTTACGGAGGAAGGTGAACACGCTACTGTCCTGACAGTTGAGCGCAGGCTTTAAAAAAAATCATACCCCCCACCCTACAAATTCCTCGTGAGAACTCTGATAGATGGACCTTTTTTAAAGAGCAAGTACTGGGTTGTTTTATTTTAGGACATGGTTTTGATGTAGTTTTATATCCATTTTTTTATATACTCTAATAATCCCAGAGGGAAATTATTTCTCTGCATTTAACCCATCCCCTCAGGGAGCAGTGGGCTGCCATTGTGCAGCACCAGGGGAGCGGTGGAGTTGAGGGTCTTGCTCAGGGAGCTAGAGTGGCAGTCTGTGGGAGTGGGGGATCGAACTTACAACCTCAGGATTCAAAGCCCTATGCCCTAACCACTAGGGCACCACTTGCCACCAAATTGAAATTATAAAACTGCAAGGAAGGAAGGGAGGAAGGAAGGAAATTTAATTGGAAAAGAAGACATGTAAATAAAAAAGGACGTAATAAACATGGCAGCTCAGGAGGATGCATATGTAGCTTCTGCTTTCACATCTGTTTTGTAGGAATCCACAACTTCATCCAACATTCTTACAAACATAACTTGTGGTATTTCATGGCATCTGGCACTTCATAAAATCTGCAACTTCAAAAAATAAAACTTACATCTGAATAGTAATTTGGTCATCTTTTTTCCTATTGCAAAACTTATTTTCAGTATACATTTTTTCCTTGGTTGCAGACTGTTTTTCTCAGTTCCAGTTTATTCTGTGGTTCAACATGGTCTTCAGGTTCATTTATTTTCTCTTTTAAACAAACTTTAATTTTTCGGCTTGAACTAACTTTATGGCTCTAATTTACCTTTGCGCAGGCCTAGACTGATAATGTGTATTACTAAAATGAGAGTGCTACACATTAACATAGCTTGCCAAGACATATTTTCTGGAAATAAAATTAGCTTTATTTCTGTAATTGCTGAGACCTAGTGTTCTCAAATTCCATTAACATTCTATACTTTCCTGGAGTTTACCAAATCAGAATCTTTTTAGAAATGCTTTATGTTGTTTAAGGTATGTAGCACTGGTGAAAGGAGTTCATTTCTGCAAAGAAGAAAGTGCTACAACATGCGTGACAGAGGTCAAATTGTCCAGCTAGGCCCTTGTGCCTGATGGCGAAGTTTAGAGCCTTGGGTAGTTGTTGCGTGTCATCCTGCCTCATGTTAAAGAACATTTGATCCTTGAGCTGAGCCTCTGTGGCAACATGTTCTCCAAGGCATTGTAAACATATCCCCTTCACTTTGGTTGAATTGGCAAACACTAACCAAGTCTGGATCTTATCCCAAATGTGGCTTTTTTTTCAACATAAAGCTCATACATCCTTAGAGAGACCCAGGCAGGAAATGACTCCAGAAGCTGAGAAAAAGCTGATGTATGCATTTTCCCATATCATTCTAACTGTTCTAAGAGTGCCGTGTAAATCCAAGAACTAAAAAAGTTGACAACTAATTAAAATACTAATCAAGATGTCATTTTACTTTCATTGATGTAATAGGAACCCAAATTAGAATTATATTATAATTAAATTAAGACTCTTTCACATTTTATTATCGAAATGTGTTTTCTATTCTATGAATTATTTGATGAAAATGATGCATCTTCAATGGCTATGTATTCGACCCCTCCATTTGTCGATGGATCAATGGATGTATTTAACTTAGAAAATGGTGCAGACTTATTTTCATCTAGGTTTTTAAAAACTTGACTATAATCATCCTGACCTGGAAAATGATTCTAAATCCCTTCTCTTTCAGACTTTTAAAGAATGCGGATTATCAACTCATCTAAAATTAAACATCAGATGCAGTGTGGTTTATTTGCATTTCACATATGTACTAGTAAAGTTAATAGATGCGTTGTAACTGTCTTTTAAAGTTTGGCTGATACGTATAAAGGATATTGACCTTGAAGGCATTCTCTGGAATTTATAGAAGCATGCCTTTAAATACTGACTAAAGGTCATTTAGAGGATCTTTAATTTCACAGCGGTATTTATCCAGATAGAATATTCCCGGGGCAGTGGTGACAAGGGAAAGAGGTAGGAATAGGATGTGAGGTGGCTATGGACTGAAATATTAATGGAATGTAAGAGAAACATGTGGGATGTGTCTTGCCAGAAGTTTGAATAATTGATGAAGATTTCCTTTTAACCAAAAGAGTGACCTAGCTGTCATTTCCTTGATGGCCTAATGGTGCCGTCATGATGTTGGATGTTGGTGTGTGGTACTTCTTCCTACAGATAACCTTTTGGCAGCCAAAAACAAGACCATAGATATGAAAATCAATACATCTGCGGGGTTCATGTTTAGCTGAATTCGACACATCTATTCTTGCAATTATGATCTTTCCACCCCCACCGAGTTAATTGTTACAAATGTTTCACAGAGAAATAAAATTGTTCTATAAGCTCGTGGGGAAAAAAAGAATCGTAATTGAAAACAAAGTGTGTGATTATTACCATCTCATCTTTACCATTTTATCTTTTTTTCCAATTCTGAGAATTGGGTACTCGTGCCTATAAGGGATTTAAAGGTTGAAATATGTGCTTGTGCCAAGGGAGTACACCCTAGCACTTATTTTAATCACAAGCTTTCAAGTCTAGCACATGCTAGCCTGTCATAGTGGGCACTCATTTACCACAGTGTCTGGCTATACCCTCAAATATACCCCCCCCTTCAACCAGGCATTTTGTTCACTACTGTGCCGACAATATGGTGATTTGCTGATGGTCCACAAGGTTCACAGATAGTGCATGCAGCTGTGGCAGAGTGGATTACTCTCCATCATATCTGATCTGGGACTGTTAGATCCCTACTTTGAATTACACACCCTATGGGGTCTCTGGTTCTGTTATCAATTTGAAAACAAATATGATGGGTTGGTGTGGGGCGGTTTGATTGTTTGGAGAGTGCTAATGGTTTTAAGGAAGGTTTTGGTCACACGTGGGCAGTGTATTTGGAAAAACTGGGAATTACAGTCCATCAGTAAATTACAAAGTGGAGACAGCTACTGGGATTTTTTTTTGTGATTTTGGTTAAATTTAGTTATTTTCTGGTCATAAAGATTACTGAGGCTGGTTTGAATTTGGCAATGGCTGCACTGATCATATAGAACTCTATTCAAACTTTACGGTCTCCTAATGTAGATTTGCATATTTGGTGAATGAGAACAGATACTTTTCTTTGTAAAATAGATCAGGTTTAGGCAGATGGGTGTTAATACAAATGTTATTTAGGCAGTACTTTAGATTTTCATTTAAAATAAGATCCATTTCCTTCTCAAACATAAAATGAGTTCGATTTGAATCGGTCCGTTATAGTTCTAGCTGTATGTTGAGTCATTGCCATACTGGTAGGTGAACCTCAACTCCTACCCAGAGCACCGCTATATATACATCTATATATACTGCCTTAAACGATGATAAGTTATTGGTGGCCCCAGTTTTCTGATTGGACTCGGACGGTTGGGACAAAATGGATTCTTGATTAGCAAGGCAGTATTTGGTAGAATTTGCATCACACACATAATCAGACTCATATTCTTCCATTTTAAGGTCCACTGCTCTGTATTTATTCAGAAGCTTCTGCAAGACAAGAGACGGAAAAGAAAAATCAGTCTTTCAAGCTTTATTTATAGTAGCAACAAAACAAAACGGAGTGCAGGTAAGGTATGCTTAAGAAAATAAGCAGTCGCAGGAAAACAATCATTATAGAAAAGTTTTTTTTTATATTTGTTGAACTTAATAAAGATGTACAAGACTTTTCAATTGATGTTCAAACATTTATGCTTTGTTTTATTTCTATTTATTTTGAATATGTATGGGTGTCCCATAATAAAGTGTTCTCATTCTTTAAAATGATGAAAGGTATTAAATAATTTTCTTTCACCAGCTCTTTTCTGGATATCTAATTCTAAGGGGGGTTAAAAAAAGCTGTACTAAATTAAATTGGTGCATTTCACAAAGCTACAACAAAACCTTACATATTTTTCTGTGATTCCAAAACATCATAA
>NW_015151281.1:67588-76980 GCF_000732505.1 Cyprinodon variegatus | reverse complement strand
TCAGTTTTGTGTCATTTGAATTTTAGTGTAACGGAACAGTATGTAAACTTTCAAGCAACCTTTAGCAAAAGCACAGGTTATAACTAAAACAGGAAGAAAAACCAATGTGATAATTGACTCAAATTTATTGTTTTTTCTCATAAAAATGTTGATCATGTTAAAGAAATGATTAAAGAACATAAGAACGAAGAATATTTTGAAAGTTGAATAAACTAATTTCATGTAGACTTCAGATCTCATTAAGAACAATGCATTGAGAGATTCATTGAATGGGTTTCCATGGCAGAGTAGCCGCAGTCATGATATACGTCACCAAGTGCAAAGAGAGGCATTCGATGCAGTGATGTGAAGCATACCACCTTTTGAGGCTTAAGCAGTAGTGGGGCATTCTATGGAGTGACGCATTGTTGTTCTCAATCTGGCAAATCTGACAGACTCAGTCTGGGTTTGTCAGTTCCCTAGAAAATGAAACTTGCCTGACTGTTTTGTGGCACACTTTTGGTGGAGGGAGAATTATGCTGTTGGAGGTTTTTAAGGACATTGGCTTTGGCTTTAGTTTCAGCAAATCAGAAATCCTCAGAAGACGAAGTCATTTTGGACAATTCCATGACTGTACAGCAGTGCAAGAAGCATGATCCATAAAGAAATGGATGAGACATTTTGTAATGGATAAGCTTGACTGGTCTGTGCTGAGTTCTGACTTACACCTGATAAAACCCCTTTGGAATGAAATAGAGAAGAGACTGAGGTTTTACCGCTTCTTGATCTGATCAGGGATTTAATGGCACAGTTCTTAACCCCTTAATATGTCTCAGAGATGCGTTGTATTTTCCTAATTTCCAAAATTCTTACCGTAATGTGCTGTTTCAACATAATGACTGCCCCATTTTTTCCTTACAGAGAGGTGCAGTTGAGAGGTCTTTACTCACCGTCTAGGACAGCTCAACTTTTTTTTTTTTCATTTTATTTAGTCTTATCTAAGCTTTCCCTTTTAGTTTTGCAACTGTCCCATCCAATTTTCTCCACTGCAGGAAATGAAGGCATTTCTCATCCTTTCTTTGAATTTTTTTAATTTATTTTCGAAAGTTGAGACTCGACGTGGACTCTGCCCTTTACACAACAGAATTTGACCTAGACCTGAAACAGGAGACACAAGATTTATAGACTCGTTAAATAAATTACATACAAATCTTGGCAGGCTGAGATAAAAAATTTATCTTACATTCAGACACACTCCATTAGATGGTAGTGCTGGCTGGGAGGAATGAATTTACTTTAATATTTTTTCTACATATCCATTTTATAAAAAAGTTGCATTTTTTTTTTTACTCTTTTAAAAAAGGCCCAATTTTTTTTTATCTCCGTTGTATCTTTTTATATTAGATGTCTCTGAGTACAAAGTATGACTGCATAAACAACATCTATAAGGGAATTTATCCCTCCTTTATAGACTTTGTAACATATTGTTTTGGTGTTATATCTACCTGAATGTTCAGTGTACAGTGAAAGATGGCCTAATGCCCCTTGTGAGGCTCTAGCAGATGCCATTATTTTCAAACACTGAGTCAGGAGCCCCAGGTGTGCTGATCATAGTGCTGATGAATAGCAAGACAAAGAGGTAGAGGGGAGGTGCAGGGATTGACTAAGGTCCTGTCGTGTTATTTTTCCTTGGGGGTGTATACACTGCCTTTCCCGTGCTGTAATCCATGCATGGTAAAACCTTATCCATGGGGATAATGTCAACTCTCTCCCAAAGATAACAAGACAAAAGCCCTTGCTTAGCAATCACTTCAGAGTGTGTTCCATATTCCTTTATTATGTTGCGCTACATGGTTTTGTCTTATAGATCTCTTGTCTAAGCTGACCGACTAATATAAACAAGTACGGATTAGATGGTAAGGCTTTGTTCTTTTTGTTTAAATCATGAAAAAAAGTGTACTGTAGGAGTGTAGGACAGAAGTGTCATGATTTTTATTTCAGCTGTGTCTCTATGTCTTTTCCGCTTGATGTAACACAACAAAATCTGGCTGCAGGAGTACATTTATTATGTATTGCAGATGCCAATAAAATCAATGAAGAGTAAACACATTTATAGGCTCCATAGTTGCCAGTGATAAATATTATTTTGTTCTTAGATTGGGTTTTTTTATGACTTTAACCAGGGTGAGTGAGATTTGTTGCAGGCAACCTGCTGTGCTGCTAAATTCAGTATAGGAGCTCTCTTTGTTTGTGTGTATGAGTGTAATCCACCAACGTAGGAGGGGGTTACTGATACAATGCATCTCTGCTGCAGCACATCATCCTTACATTATAAGATCAAAAGATCATAAAAGGGCATTTTGCAGTGTAAGTTCATCTTTAAAGTGACCTAAGAGAGAGCCGAGGCTTCAGAACACTGAATCTTGAGCAGCCTGAAAGAACATCCATCACATTCACACCCGACCCATCAGACAACCCTTGAATTATATATCGAAAGTTCCCCATCCGAACATCCAGGCAGAGACATCTTTCTGTCTGTCTCTCCCTTTCTATTTGATGTGCTGCATTGAATCATTGATAGGACATCCAAAACAATGGTGCTGCGGCCTATAAAACAACTGTCTAAGGATGCCTAAAAAAAATAAATCCAGACTAAGATGTGGGATTTTGGTTAATGTTTTGTATATGCTTTTGTGGTTCAGTTTTACAAACAACTGTGTTATGTAATTTAAAATTATTTTATTCATATATTTAGGGCTGAGACAATTAATCGGATTAATCATGATTAAGTGATTCTTGAAATAACTGTCAACTAATTTAATAATAATAAATATTAATTGTTAACTGGAGTGTAGAGACTTTAAAATGTGCCTTTAGCTGACAGAGCAACACACCTTAGCAGCAATTATACCATAATTTTTAAAAAGTGTTTTTTTTTTTTTTGCACTTAAGATAAAGGACTTTTTCATCTATCAATATGCTCTATCCAGAACTCCTCAAATGGAAAAGCTTTATTTTCTCATGTTTAAATTTGAAAAAAAGTCGTCTTCAAGAAACCTTTTGTTATCCGATTAACTGATTCGTCGAAAAAATAATCGCTGATTAATTGATTTGCAAAATAATTGTTAATTTCAGCGCTAGATATCTCTACAACACACTGAGTCATGTATTTCAATTACTTACCTAATTACTTACAGATAATGAAAACCCAACACTCAATTTCTCAGAAAAGAAAAAATAAATTGTATATGAAATAATTCTTGGGCTGCTCACTGACGCAGTGGGTAGCACTGCTGCCTTTCAGCAAGAAGGTTCAGGGTTTGATTCCCGGCTTGGGGTCTTTCTTCCTGAGCATGCGTGGGTTCTCTCCGGGTACTCCGGCTTCCTCCCACAGTCCAAAAACACTTTTCTAAATTCTCCTTGGGTGCGAGTGTGTATGTGAATGGTTGTTTGTTCTGTTTGTCTGTGTTGCCCTGCGATTGACTGGCGACCTGTCCAGGGTGTACCCCACCTCTTACCCGTAGACAGCTGGAGATGGGCACCAGCCGCCCTGGCAACCCCACTTGGGACAAGCGTGTCAGATAATGGATGGTTGGATAAAATCATTATTTCACTATAGAGATGTCATGTAAAGTCATCCAAAATATTGGGGAGGAAAATCACCGTTCTTCACAAGAAAGAAAATGCCATTATTTAAGATTGAGTGCTGTAAAAAGTTGAGTTGAAGAAAAGAGTGAGCTTGTGGTAGAGAAGTAGACTGTGATGTTTTTTTTTTTGGGAGATTGAGCTTGGCTGTAGCTTCAGACAAAATCCCCTTCAGGACATGGACTAAAACAGTTTGGCTATTTGTCTTATACTCCTGAACTGAAGCTAAGTTCACATCACAGGACATGCTAATCAGTGGTCTTTAATTTTTGCATTGGTCAATCCTCTTATGTTAGCTTTGTGAAAACGTTCTTATTTTTCTGAAAACTTGCATTTCTTTATTATCTACAACATACTGTATCTGAAATATTTCTAAAATCTATCATTGTGGGCAAACAATCTACTTTTCTTTACTTTTTAATATTTAAGTTTAGTTGCATCCATCTGCAGTTTTTTAAAAGTGCTTCTTTAAAAGAGCATAGGGTTAAGATTAGGGGTGGGTATTGCCAAAGAAGTCACGATTCGATCCAAATCACAATTCACATGCCACGATGCGATTCTATCACGATGCATCGCGATACTTGAAATATTGCGATTCATCGTGATATTTTCAATGAACACTGTAAGAAAAATTACAGCTATTACCAGTGGCTGACTGGCTGGGTGTGATCTGGATAGTGTCTTCAATTGATATAACTGAACGCAACTGAATTCATACATAGCTGTATTTATTGAAATGACTTTTGAAGGTATTGCCATGAAAACAGATACTGGACACAAATATTACTATTGCTGGAGTGGACACACTGACAAAAAGATCTTAGGATTTATAAAACTTGAAATAACAGTGCCGTTTACATGGCCTCAGTGGTCCTTTAAACCAATGAAATGGAAACATTTCCCCTTTTGCAAATGACGTGTATCAAATCAATTTCGTTTTTACCTTCTTTGTTTTTAAAGCCAAAATGCATCCAAACATCTGACTTGGAATGTGATGGAGCTGGGCAAATTTTCCCAGTCTCCTCCATGTTTTGTTTTTGAATGACTTGTCGCAGTATTCGCAGCGACATCTATTGGACTGAAAGTTGTATTCCACTTGTTTTTGGCTGATGTATGCCAACCAATCATGTATTTTATTTATTCCTTTTTGTTAATTAGGAATTGATACTTGGCATCAAGAATCGATGCAGTAGAGCACAAAAATTAGAATCGCGATGCATCGTCGTGACGATTATTTTGCACACCCCTAGTTGAGATGCATTAAAATATGTAAAATCTCAAATCAAATTAATATGTTTTCCTTTATGCAAGTAGAAAGTGTTGAAGTCTTCTTTTAGAAGGCATACTGGCAGTATACAACAGATGAAGGAATGGCTTCATCGACATAACAGGAAAAAAAATGGGATCTTGTTAAAAAGAAAAAAAAAAAGTAGAGACAGTGTGAACAGAATGCAGTGTTTTTATTTATTTATACCATTTTAGATATTGGAATACCTTGATTCCAGAGGCCAGTATTTGTGCCGTTTCAACCTTGCATCATGACGGAGTAAAGACTTTTAATAATTTCGCTGTGGTATTCCTGGCAGGAAACAAACCACCACCACAACAACAACAAATTAATATGAAAGATTCAAGAAAGTATTAGCATTCAAGTAAAAAAAGTTTAGTCCTCCACTGCGTCCGCTCCTGTTTTGAATCTAGGCTTAGCATGCAAGCAGAAAAAAACAGCCTCTGTTTTGTATTTTTCCACGATGAGTATTAATGGATTCAAATGAAGGGCTCAATGCATGTGAGACACGGTAGTTGAATGCACTAATATGCATTCCTCTCTCAGTCTTAAAGCCTTCTCTTTGATCCCAGCTGGAGTCGGTATGCTTCAGGGATATGACGGAATATTTTATTGCAGTTGTGGGATAGCATTCTGCTAGGTTTGCTTCAATCCAACAGTTTCACCTTCTCTTCTTTACAATAACTTAAGCTTTGAAGCCTCAGATGGTTACCCAAGTGACTGTTTTAAATGTTTTACTGTTAAATTGTGTGTTTTACAAAAAGAGTCAATTTACTTTTCATTTTTTGGAATGTAAATTTGTCAAATGAAGGTGCAAGGGGGCTTATGGAAATAGGCTCTTCTTGTGAAACTCGGAGTCTGCAGGAACAGGGCGAGTAAAGAAGATTAAATAAAGATTGGGCAGGGGGGAGAATGGAGAGTCTTTGGGAAAGATCAATGCATAGAGGGAAGTTAAGATAAATGAAGTTAAGGACAGGGAGACTTTCTTATCCTCAGAACACTGGTAGCATTAATGGGTAATGCATTCATCCTCTTAAATTCTGGTTTTGGGGACATCATTGTCTTATTACAATTTATTTGAATGGTTACAAGTGAACATCTAAAGAACGTACACTGCATGTCTTTATGATCTGATAAACAACTCTGGGTTTTTGCACTTGTTCATAACCAGAGCAAGGCCATCGCTGGACATACGTCAGAAAATACTGCACTTGTTCTTTCGTAATCCACAACAGCTGGCATATGTGTATACAGGATGGATTTCATGTGTCCCCACATCTGCATGTGTATATGTGCAGGGAGACAAAAATGAGGAGAGAGCAGAGCCAGATGGGTCCAGCTGTGGATCTGATGGCCTAGATAAAGGCTAGATGAGTGCCACAACCTTTTTGAGCTGCCAGCAGAACATTCAGAGTAGGTGTTTAAAGTTTCAAGGCTTTGATGGGGCCAAAATATCAAGCTGAAAGTGTCCTTATCTGGCACAGTTTTTTTTTTTTTTAGGTTGGTAATGAAGAATGTCAGCCTGACCAAGTGACTGATGGCTCTCAGTCCATTTATGATTAAAATTAGCCTGTTGCAGTTTTGATGCTTCGGTCAAGAAACTTATTTAGTTAACTAGAGCAGAAAGTAATCACATGAATTATTCATTAGGATAAAAAAAAGTAAAAAATATCTGAACTGACCATTAAGTATTTACAGAAGGATCGTGGTTATCGTATTTTAGGTTTTAAATTAGGTTTTGAGGATGAGTAAATATTTTAACTTTGTCTGAGGTATTATTATCTTAATGTGCAAATATTGTATAGATCAATAGCTAATCTGTAAATAATCATCATCATCAAAAAATTTGAAGAGCGCTTTAAAACAGCCAACAGCTGAAAAAAGTGCTGAACACAGCTAAAAATGATAGTAAAATAATAATAAAAGATGATAATAATAATAAAGCGCAATAAAAGAATGAAATACAGCATAAAGATATAAAAAAGAAGGCAATAATAAGAATTTGTTTGAACTACATAAACAAGGTCATGTCAACTGAGTCCTGTCAGTGTTAAAAGCCAGCAAAGTCTTGAGCCGTGTTTTAAAATTTGGCAATGATGGAGCCTCCCTAATGTGCAACATGAGGCCATTCCATAAAAGAGGAGCAATGATGGAGAGGACTGTCACCCCTCAGAGCTTCTTCTTAAACCTCGGTACCTGCAGGAGCTGCTGTTCTGCTGACATGAGGGACTGAGGAGGCAAGTAGGGTTGAAGAGGCTCAGAGTGAAAAGATGGGACAAGGTCATTAAAGTACTTAAAAGCAAAGATAGGAATTTTAAAATCAACTCTAAAATGCACAGACAGCCAGTAGAGTGAGGCCAGCACAGAAGTGAAATGATCATATTTTGGAGAGGTAAAATTTAAAAGTTAAAAGACGAGCAGCTGCGTTTTGCACGAGCTGCAGGCCAGGCAGCAAGGACTGGCGGATAGAGTCCGTTACAGTAATCCAATTAAGATTAATAATGAATAAAAGCATGGATAACTCTTTCAAAAGGTTGAGTTGAAAGAAAAGGTTTTAGTTTAACCAATTGTCTTAACTGATAAAGGCAAGATCTGACAACTGCTCTAATTTGCTTTCCCAATTTAAAAATCACTGTTCACTTTAAAACCCACATTTATGTTGGTTGATTTGAAATATTGTTTCAGGGGTCCTAGGTCTATAGTAGTGAAGTCAAAAAGGCAATTAGGCCCAAACACTATAACCTCAGTTTTCTTCTCGTTGAAATTTTAAAAGTTAAGTGCCAACCACACTTTAATGCCGTCTAAACAGTTTAATAAAAAAACCATCTGCTTTAGAGCAGGGGCCCTAAAATTGAGCCTTGTGGGACCCCATAGAATAAAGAAACAGAGAATTCAGCATTGCCAATTTTGATGCAGAAAGATAGAACCAATTAAAACTGCAGATATGTTTAGAACCAATTAAAACTTGTGTGCCCTACTAAATGATCAGCTTTGTATGTGGTTATAGTGTTTAGTATCAATACTTTTCCAAGCATATACATTTTTGATAAGCCTAGATTGGTATGTCGTGTCCATATCTAAAATGGTTGGGTTATTTTCTGAGTTTGTTGTTGTTTTGTGCTTTGTTAATTTCTATTTTTAAGTTTATATATATTCATAGTTATAGTTTATATATTCCTGGTCCCTAGTATGTTAAATTTAGATTCATTTTTCTAGTTTCCCTGTTTATCTCCCTTTGCCATTCTCTCTCCCTCCTCAGTCCCCTTCTGTCTCCTCTCACACCTGCAAACGATCAGCCAATCAGCCTCCGTCTATTGTTTCAGCATTCACATTCTCTTGTCTACTCTTTGCTTGCAGCTCAATGCAGCCATTTTAGAAACCTTCAGTCCACTCTGTAGAGATAGTTGTAGCTGGACGGTAAACGGGAGGTGTAGCAGTCAGACTCTGTCCTTTTTCAGGGGCACTTTAGGGCAGAGAAAGCCTTCACCAGCACCCCAGGGAGAGTGAAGACAGATTAATGCAGAGGCTTTAATATTTCAGATGAAAACGTATTACTGCTCTCCTGCTCTGTCTTTCCTCTCTCTCTCTTTCTAGCTCAGAGAGCAAGGCCTAAATTTGCTTGCTCTCTCCTTGCGTTCCTCCTATGTCATTCTGTCTGGCCAGGAGCATGATTGTGTTTTGCTAAGTGGTAAATTTGCCCCATCCAATGCCTTGCTGTCTACTTTGTGACAGGATAGATATCCAGATTAATACATTGAAGAGTTTTTTTTTTTTTTTCCATGTAGGTTGGTTTCTTGGGGGCTTAGGCTGGGTTGTCTGCCTTTCAGAAAGCTCTTGACCTTCACAATTTTTATGGCAATATTTCACCTTGGTTAAGTCTGGAGGGGGGGTTTCTACTTGTAACCCTATTGTAAAAGCTTCCTCAAGAAATGTTAAAGTCTATGGTACTCTATCTAGATGAGAAACAATCCATTTTGACTTTGCCACATCTTTTTCAGCTAAAAAATTGACATGTCATATATTAAATGATACAATGCATAGTTTCAATAATCTTTACTGACAAGTAAAACCAGCTTTAAGAAGATTAAGACTGACAAAAGCATTCCACAGCAAATGTAGGGCTATAGCTCCCACCAAATTAGTTTTGAGCATTGGGGCATCTGGTATACGTGCAAACTCTGAGGGACATGCATCAAACTCTGATGTTCCCCAAAGCGTTTTAAGCCCCTGAAGTTTTGGACATTAAAGCATCAAGGGCTGCAGATGTGGAGTTTGGAAATCTGAACTTTTGCGGTTCAACATAGCGCATCAAATTGATCTAGAAGCTGTCTATGAGACAGATGCTGTATTCAGGTCGTGATATAGCCTCCTGCGGAACCGTCAGCATAAAACTATCAAATATTTATGTGTGTGTATATATATATATATATATATATATATATATATATATATATATATATATATATATATATATATATAT
>NW_015151281.1:60232-67558 GCF_000732505.1 Cyprinodon variegatus | reverse complement strand
TGTCCAAAAAAAGTTAAAAACAATCCACTGGACTTTGTTTCCAAGTTTGAAGACGTTTCGCTTCCCATCCAGGAAGCTTTTTCAAATCAAAATGTCAGAAATAGGGTTGAGTTGGAGGTTCTATACAGTAACAAAGGCTTGTTTTTGTTTTGCAAACATGTAAACTGAAACGGACGAAGGGGTCCACCTATTTCAATTGTTGTTGTTTTTTTGCTTTTAATTGTAGAAAATATAAAAAGTTCATTAAATAAATCTTTTTAATCAGTTTCACCAGGACCAACCAAACTGTTCAAACTAAAGAAAGGAAACCTTAAAAAAACACATTCTGAATCAAAGTTAATTGAAAACTGTGATGCCTCATTAATAAAACGACAAGAAAAAAAAAGAAAGCCAACCTGAAAACCTGCCGTTTGTTTTGTTGTTTTAATGTCCTTAAAATAACACTGACAGCATGACTGAGACTCCGACATGTGACCTCCTGCTCCACGCTGGGAGACAGGGAGCCCTCGGAGCAGACATGCCAGGCATGACCATGGGACACCGCGGCCCTTCTCAGAATGGCATCAAGAGTAAACAATTTGGAATAAGTGGCTGAGCGACATGAATTATGGGTCTTTCTCCTCAGCAGCGGCCAGCTGCCTGGCCCCACTCTCATTGGGACTGATATATGTGCAAAGATCATGTGGCACGGAGGAGGACACCAGGGACTGACAGGGTGAAGGAATGGGTGAACGGCAACCACCAGATGCCGAGTGCTTGACCCAAACCCCCAGGGGGCTGGCAGTCCCGCTCTGACCACAGCTGTGGATTGACACAATACAAAAATACACACACTTGACCTTGACACGAAACGGCATGAGCCGGGCCTCTCTTCATGACGGACACCACAGGAAAATTCATGGAAGCGCCTGATGGGAACGTTTGATTGGATCATAAAAAAACAGTCGTACAGTGGGACGCCGACTAAATGATTAAAAACCGATTCATTTAGTGAAACACTAAAGCTCTACGCAACAAAAGTTTATCTATTATTGCTGAAATCGACTTTTGAAAAGGCAGCTTTAAAAAACAAAAAAAAAAGAAGAAGAAAATGCTGGAAAAACTTTGAAAACTTCTCAATCAGAAAAGGTTTTGGAAGAAATGGAACAGTTTTCTGAGATTACATTTTTTATCATTTATTTTAATGTTTCCTCAAACTTTTTTTTGTTGTTACATTTCAATTCAGTTTATTTACATATCAGCAATGTCATCTCAATGCTTTATAGAAACAATTAACCAGATCATCCAGTCACATCAAAGATTCAACGTTTCTGAGGAAAACCAGCTGATTGCATCCAGTCACTTACAACATAAGCAGGTAGAGACAGGAGACATCGACTCTCCAGCAATCCCTCACACCAAGCATGCATGCAGGGACAGTGGAGAGGAAAACTCCCTAAGAACAAAAAGAAACCTCCAGCAGAACCAGAACCAGGTTCACCTGGAAATCCCACATCCTCCGTTCCGTCACATTCCAGACGGCTTGCGCTAAGCAAAGCCTACAGCCTCCACAGTTCCGCAATAGGGATAATCATACAAACTTGTTTGTTCTCTACCTCCAAACTCAGCATCTCTTCATGCCTGCGATAAGAATTTTGTTGGAAGTTGTGTGAGGAGCTCTTTGAAGTTGTTGTGACTGGATTTGATTAAACTTTTAAGCCTCTGTTTTAATTGAGATGAAAAATCTGCTTACTGTTATGTTGAACTACCAATAGTTTGCATCCAATTGTTATGTGTGTGTATATATATATATATATATATATATATATATATATATATATTTTATTTTTTTTATTTTTTTATTTTTTTAAGGATTACACTTCACTGGGATTACATACAAAGCCAGTAGGATGTATTTTTCATGCACAAGGGGAAAAAAAATGTATATTCAATTTCAGCTACTACTAATGGCAGCTGAAGGTGCTGTCACCCACTGGTATGTGGCGTCTGCTGCTCAGAGCAATATCACAATATTTAAAAACAGGACCACAATCCTGATGACTCATGCACAGATCGCTTTTTGAGGTGTACTTTATTTCTTAAAAACATATTAAAACTACTATACTTTATTAAGACTCTTTAAAGCAAATTAACTTATGCCACTATCTCTCAATCACAAGAGATCGACAAAGGACAACAAAAGGATAGGGCCTCCAGATGCATGTCAGAGGTGTCTGTAGAGGTGTGGAAGTTGAGGCTCTGGTTGCCCTTTTTCATGCTCCAAAGTTTTTCGGTAAGAAGGCATCTTTAGGCTTGCAGTATCTAAATTCTTAAACCTTTTATTGCATGACCAAATTGGTATCCTGTTTTTGTTTAATTTAACAATTTTAAATAATGAAATGCTTTAATGGAGAAGTGGGAAATGCATTCAAGGATGGATTTAATATAACCAATGGGTTCAGTATTCATGCTTTGACCTTTTCTGAATCTAGAAGCAGTTTTTGTTATACACGTCAGTGTGAGGTCTTCTTTAACAAAGAGCAGGTGCTTGTGTGTGAATGTGCACAAATAAATTACTGTTTTCTTTGAGTAAATGGAAATATTGTTCTCTCAAGACAATTGTTGTCATTATCACTGGATTTCAGCATAAGGCACAAATAAAAACCATGATGTCTTTCACATAAGTAACACAACTATAAGGTAGTCACTTGACTTTACAACATATATGCCTTTCTCTCACAATATATATGCATTTAGCTAACCCTCTTGCTTTACATGGCAGGCTATATTTCATCTTGAATAGTCATTGGGTGAGATGCACATAACATTCTTCACAGAATGCCAGTACATTACGGGGCAACACAGACATATAGAACAAATGCACTTTTATCTGAGGAAGATTTAGATTGTCCAGTTAACCTGCATGGGCAGAAATGCGACCTTGGAGCTGAGATTTTAGCCTAGAATCCTCTTGCTGCACGGTACAGTAAATGCATCATGGTGCAGTCCAATTCACGTACACTTTCTTTATATTCTGCTCTCCAGCAAATTCTACCGATAATTTTTGTATTTCACAAGGAACCAAAATGTCAGACTTTGGGTGTCTTTTAAGAAACTGTCCATGCCCACTATACCTCTAGAGTATAACTGAATCTGCTCTAGTCTAACTTACCTGGCACTTCTGCTGACAGGTTTATTTTAAACTCGGGTCTGTACCTTGCTCTATACAGCTTCAGTTGGTAAGTTTGTACAATTTGATTAGCAGTTTCTTCCCTCCCACCAGTGTAAATTCTCTACAACTATGTGCTCCCTTTTCTACCTTTCAAGAGCTCTGATTTATTATTCTATTATCCTAATACAAAGATTAAGAAGTAAAAGGTTTTTAGAATATGGTCTTGCTTTTTGTCTCCATTATTCTAATTTTCTTCCTGCCACTTCCCACACACAGCCACCCCCCATGGCACACACCGCACTCAAAGTTGTCTCATGAGAGACCTTCTGCCTTCCTGTTAGTGTGCTAATGTGCTGATGTTTAACATGAGTCCCTTCCTGTCTTTTTTTATTGTTCAAAGCCAGCACCCTGATGTGGACTGTTTCAGTAAACGTATTCCTTATATAGCCACACCCTGTGCACAATGACTCCAATTTATTTACAGAATATTTTGATACAAACATTTGAAATATTATTATTTGAATCTTTAATATTAGAATAACTGATACAACAAACCTTTTGCAACACTAACACATTTTCATTAAACCAGTGATGGGAGTATGAGCTGAAGATGTTGCACTTATTGAGGGCCATGTTAAAAGTGATGCATATCAGTACAAATAAGCTGTTACACTGAAAGACTCTGTCATTGAGTTAGGGTAATGTTGTTTAAAATTATGATTCATGCCTCTGTCTTTGTAAAGTGCCTTGAGATGACATGTGTTGTGAATTAACACTGTATAAAATGAACAGAATTTAAATGAATTGAATTAATCAGACTTTTGCTAGTCAATGCTGGTTCTGGTTTTCTTTAGGATCTGACCTTTTAACTCTATTTCCCTTACATGTAAAATAGAAAACAGTGTCTTTATTTGGGATGGCTGTTTTTAATCCATCAGAAGAGGAAGAATTACAAGACTATGATAATTTATGCTAAAATCACCAGGTCCCTTAAATTGTTCAGATTTTGAAAAAAGTGCATTTTGTTAGCTGATGACTGTATTGACCAAAAAAATCAGAAATCATTTACTTTATGCATTAATAAGTAAACGGGGAAAACTAATTCATTTTTTTTGTATTTTATCTACTCTATTTTTATCTGAGATGCTAAGAGGAAATCTAGACGATTCAAAGGTGTGGCTGATTTATATAATTCACTCTTAAGTTTTAGTAAGAAAATTCTAACACTAGTTCTTTGTGTAGTAAAATGAGATATTTAGCTAAGTTGTTTACCCTCTTGTAAAAATAAGGAAAAGTATCTGAATAAAATTAAACAGGAGTCAAGAACTATTCCAGAAAAAAAAAAAAAAAAATGTAAGATTGTCCTTTCAGTATTCCTGTGAAGTGAAGAGCAATGTTTTGATAAAGTAAGGCAATCAGTTGTAAGTCAGTGTTGCTGGTGGGCAAGACAATGTGAGGGGCTTCATTAGATTAGGGTTGCTTGTAACCAATGTGGATAAAGCAAATTAGAGGAACATTTAGCCTTTAACTTCCTTGCTTTGTGTCTCTCCTCTCAGTCTGTGCAATCAATGCATCCTGAACACCCAGGAGTCCCAAAAATACAAACAGTTGATTTTGAAATGACTAATTGAAAAGAGTCCATTGAAAAAAAAATAGAATCAGAGAATAAAAATGACATTAAATGCAGTACAGTTAGATTAACAGCCAACAATATCAGTGGAAAGACAAAGTGGAAAAAATATATGAAATATCTGTAATATAGGTGACGTACAATTTAATTTGTGCACTCAGTGTAAAGGGCACAGTCTTGAGACATTTTTAATGGAAATACATATTATTTATATACATAAATATAAATTATACATGTCCATGTGGAACCAGCGACAAATCACCCCTGATCAAAACATTTGACCATTGTGTACATAGATAACTGCCAGCATCTGATATTTATTTTATCTAAAATCCATCCATCCATCCATCCANTGGCTGCCGCAGACGGGCTGACGTCGGCCGTGGCTGCCGCAGACGGGCTAATGTCGGCCCTGGCTGCCGCAGACGGGCTTACGTCGGCCCTGGCTGCCGCAGACGGGCTTACGTCGGCCCTGGCTGCCGCAGACGGGCTGACGTCGGCCGTGGCTGCCGCAGACGGGTTGACGTCGGCCGTGGCTGCCGCAGATGGGCTAATATCGGCCCTGGAGGTCTACTGGTTGCTGCGGTCCTCTTGACATCAGAACTAATTTTTTTTAATTACCTATTAAATCAGTAAATGGGCCATATAGTGATGCTTAACAGTATAATATTCTCGCCTGAAATTATCTTAAAACATACTTTATTAGAACAACAGTGACAGAAAAGAGAACTTTTAACTTAATACTCTGAGCTCTGTGAGCGCTAACCTGGGAGCTGCCACCTAGGACAGCTGTCAGTCTGGAGAACGGACAAGTCTGCTCTGATGCATGCTGGGTAAAGAGGGAGGGGCGAGAACAACATCCGGGGACTTTGTCAGTTCTCTGTCTTCTTGTTCTTGTGAATTGGAAAAGTACTAGGGCTGAGGATGAAGATGTTTCACAAGGACCCGAGCACATGAGAACGCACAAGTACATATATTGAGAAATGGTGAGAGTCTGCTCATCCTTCTATTTGGGTTTGACTTCCAGTCCAGTCTACTGCTGATCACCACTACAGATATGTAGAGACACCCCCCCTTCACCGTTCTCTGCTCTGGTTCAAGGTGCTCGAGAGCACCGCTAACAAAATGAGCCACGGTCGTTCCAGTGTGGCCTGTTTAGTAGCAGACCAGTGGCTAAAAGTTGCTGTAATCCTTTTCAGGAAGGAAAGCAGCCTCTACCTAAAGCAGAACAGGACCAGGACCTGAACTTTTCTGTCCACCTTCCACAGAAGATGTTTATCAGCCAACCTTTATAAAATAAAGATCTATGACTACATCTACGCATTGACAGCTCTATCAGACACGGTGTGAGGCGAATCTATGATAGAAAATGACAGCACAACATTTCACTGATGGTCTCTAATCTTATTAACTGTAATACCGTGCCTGACAGCGTTTGTCTTCAGGTTCCACTCTTTTTATTTTCTATTTCCTACTTTAGATTTTTCATGACATTATTATCCAAAACGGCATTTTTAAATTTATGCATATAAGTTTATTTTCCTAACGTTTTCATTAGATTCAATAGATAATAACCATTACAATCCTAAAAACAGCGATGTCATCATCAGAATCCAAACCATATTTCACTGAAATGTCTCAGTCAGAAACACAGAGACGGAGGAGGAGCAGACACTCCTTCTGCTCCCTTCACCGCTGCAGCAGCTGCTTTCCACAGCTCTGCTCTCATCTTGCTTCCTCTGAGCCAAACATTCGTCAGTCCGAACATCACCTCTCCTCTGTTGACACCAGCCAGACATGAACCTCACCATCCCTCCCTCCTTCGTATCAAAGCGCCTTTGCCGAATCCACCTCCTCATCTTTCTTTAGTTCAGTTTCAGCCTTGGCTTCTTCACACCACCATAGTGATTTAAGATGCAGGTTATTTTACAGGAAATGAAGCTTCAATGCACTGAAGTTATCCAGCAGAGCAATGTAGCAAAGCTAAGACACAAGGAAAGGACAAAAGTAGCTGAACTACATCAATCTAAGTCATTACGTCTGTTGGTCAATGAAAGTGATAAACAGATCAGATCCTTTTAATCAAACTCTCAACCAAACTAATAATAACGTTCCAAAAAAGTAAAAAAAAACAATCCACTGGACTTTGTTTCCAAGTTTGTACTTCTACACTTTATGGACAAAGGACATTCTTTTGAGGACCAGAATGTTCACATATTGGACAAAGAAGACAGGTGGTTTGAGAGGGGCGTGAAGGAAGCCATTTATGTAAAGAAAAAACAACATTAAACAGAGGTGGTGGAGTCAGATTTCAGCTTTTAAAAACCTACAATGCAGCAATTGAATTGATTCCTCCCTGCTATCAACACAGCCCCCACCCCATTACAGAGGAACAGAAGACCTCGCTTATTAAGCGGCAGCCTAGCAAGGGGAGTGGCAGCCTAGAGGGGACAGGGGCGGCCTAGAGGGGACAGGGGCAGCCTAGAGGGGCCAGGGGCGGCCTAGAGGGGCCAGGGGCGGCCTAGAGGGGCCAGGGGCGGCCTAG
>NW_015151281.1:57048-59060 GCF_000732505.1 Cyprinodon variegatus | reverse complement strand
GAATGGCGGCCTAGCGGGAGGAATGGCGGCCTAGCGGGAGGAATGGCGGCCTAGCGGGAGGAATGGCGGCCTAGCGGGGAAAGGGGCGGCCTAGTGGGGGAGTGGCGACTTGGTGATTAGGGCATAGAGCTTGGAATCCTGAGGTTCCAGCCCCACTCCCACAGACTGCCACTCTGGGTCACAGTGCAAGACCCTTGACCCCACACTGCTTCCCGGGCACTGCACAATGGCAGCCAACTGCTCCCCAAAGGGGTTGGTTATATGCTGAGGTAACTTTCTGCAATGTGAGCTAAATAAAGTTCAATTATATATTTATGTTGACAAAGTATGCCTACTATCATGTACAAACCGGGTCATTTTCAGGTGTTTGGAGTAATAACCCTTCATGAATTTGGTTGCTTGGCTGATAGAGTAAGGAGGAGCTGATGCGCTGGAACACATGTTATACGACCGCCCCTCTCCCAACTGTGCTGCCATTGTTTGGGAGATGAGAAAAGACCTTATATTTTCCACAAGTCCAGGCTAATTTTTTTTTCCCTTCTTTGAGAAAAAGCAACAACACTTCCTTTCCCAGAACAATTTATCTCCCTTCTTGACAAGACTCCCTGCTATATTTACTCAACTAAAATTGCGGATGATATACTTCCAGCTGCAGCACTCTCCACCTCTACAGCACATGGTCCTGTCAATCAGAGGTTTCAACAGAGCAGAGGTGGACTAGAGAGAGAGGGAAGAAAAAAACCCTCCAGGAACTGATGCATGTTTCTTTCTTAGAGGGAGCAGCAATCTTTAATAATGAGGAATTCTGAGCTTTCATTAAGTGAACAGCTGGGCCTCGAAGCAACAGCAACACAGAGACACTAAACTGCTTCTAGCAAAGTGTTGCTGCATGAAATCACTGCCAGAGATCTACTAAGCAGTGACGGCATCGACGGTACACAGAACCTAGAAAGCTGCTATGTTTAAGAGCCTGATTAAAGAATAGATTTAGTTCACGTTGTGGTCCTGGGAGCCATGAGATCTGGTGTGTGTGGTTTGAAAGAAAGAAAAAGCTTTGGGGCCGAACTCTGCGGTGAATTCCTGCTCAGCCAGCAGTGCCTGTCCATCTCACAGAGCGAGAGGCATTCCCTGGAGGAAAGCTAAAGCTGCAGGACGCGGCTTTTTATCAGGCTGCATGTGTTACAGCTTAGCCGCTGCTCGCATCTTCTACAGATGCGGTGAAAAGGCTTCACTAGGGGCTGTTGTTCTGTCAGATCAGCATACCCCGTCAGACCAGCATTGTCCGCTAGTTCTGCCTTTTAGGAACGATGTCACTCCTAGCAGCGAGATACAATGCCTGGATGGGTTATTCTAACCTTTATTTAACTAGATAGATCTCGCACTAGATCTTCAGATTCCAGACTGGGTCCAGTCAGATGGCTGCGCAACAACATTACTACTCAGAGCCACTGATAGTACAGCTAAATTAAAGGTTAAAGGTCAAAAGGCATTCTTGCTTTTTTCATTTCACTTCCTCCACCAACTGTCTGTCGGACCAGACAGCGGCTGCTCCAAAGTTTTTCTAGAAATTCCATCAGAAACATCAAAGGGGTTCGAGATATATCAAATATACCGTATGTATCTCGAGTTTTCCCACTCACGATCGTTAAAAATCACTATCGCAGCCATGGAGTACAAATTTGCATTACGACATTAAGCCGTCTGCATCTATTTCACTGAGAGTTTTATTTTCCCCCACACACTTTGAACGCATCATAAACCCCTCCTCTAAACAGCGTCTTTTCTGCTTTAATGCAATAAATGGGTCATATAGTGACACTTAAAAGTATAATGTTCTCACCTTAAATGATCTTAAAACGTTTATTGAACAACAGCTACAGAAAAGAGAACTTTTAACTTAATACTCTGAGCTCTGCGAGTTAAGAGGATGGGCCGCCAACCAATGGGAGCGACCCTCTAAAACACTAACCTGACTCCGCCAGATGGATTTGCTCCGCATATCCATCTGGAAA
>NW_015151281.1:53478-54734 GCF_000732505.1 Cyprinodon variegatus | reverse complement strand
TAAATGAAATTTGAAACCCAAAGTTTGAATGAGTATATCAGTGCAATTTTATGCACTCCATAGTTTTTTAATGTAATTTAAATTGATAATTGATATATATCGTACATCACAATATAGCCCAAATATATTGTGATTAGTGTTGCGCCGATGCATTTTTTTGGCCCCGTGTGTGTATATGCGTCAGATGCTTAAACGCGCCCGTCGCCCTGCTTCAGCTGCTCAGACGCGCTGAACCTGCTGCTTAAAACGCGCCGCGGGACCTTTTGCTGCGCATTGACGCGTGTCAACCATTGACTTTGCATGTAAACTCGCTGCTTCTGTCGCGCCTGCTGCGTCCGGTGTGAACGCAGCATAATACAAAGTGAATCCATTAGAACTTTTATTGCCTACCTGGAATGGGTGACAACAGTTGAATACACTTTTGGCTCCCAAAATGGTATCGCTGCACTATTTGTTGCTACTCACCGATAGTGATACCACCATTTTAGTCCTGCCCAATACTGGTATCGGTACTGGTGCAACACTACTGGTGAAATTAAGACTTTCTTCATATCGCCCGGCCCTAAAACATCATAGTTCACTCCCTGACAGAATAGATGGTGAAACAATGACACCAGCTCACCTTTAATGTTGTTGAGATGCTCCTTAAGATGGCCGAAGCTGTTCAGTAACGGGTCCTGTTCTTCATCCTGACCAAAGAAAGCAGGAAGAGCGTTTTAGGGCACGGCACCGTTCTGCTGTTCTGCCGAAGCGTTGGACTACAACCTACCAGCGACGTGTGGTTATTCCATCGGGAGTTTCTCTTAATGGCTCCAACAACCGTGGTTATTTCTCCTTGGACAATGTAGATGTTTTTGTCGACCATGCTGCTTCTCTAAGAGAGAAGAAGAAAACAAAGGAATTGTGTTTAGGCTTTGAACAAATGGCTTTAATTCAGCTTTCCTGCATTCTGACCATTAGATCCTGATTAATGTTTTGTTTCTTGTGTTGAAAATAGAATTTAAAAAGATAATAATAAACTCGGCTCTATGAGGAAATGTGATATGAATGAATATAAATAATGTTAATGCCAAAGAGCAGCTGGAGATCAGGATAAGGTCCGAAATCAAAGCCATAATCAAAACATTAATTCTGCATCTGGAAGGATATCCCATGCACCTTTTTTTTTTTTGACACATTCCTCATTCATTGTTCTTTGAGTATTTGAGCTGATTGTTCCTTATGTTCCTAACAGAGCACTTCGCTCTCAATCTGCA
>NW_015151281.1:46376-51328 GCF_000732505.1 Cyprinodon variegatus | reverse complement strand
ACATTTAGAGGATGTTTGGCTCAACCTGCTGCTGTGAAGCAGGATTCTCCACCATGAACAGAATCAGAAATATATATGGATCCAGGCTTAAAATGAGCTCCTTGATGTGCTTTAGAATGGCTTAGTCTCCATTCAAACCAGGTTTAAAGCCTTGCAGGGCAGCAGAAAGCCCACTGCCAACATTAAGACAGAAAAAAGAAAGAAAATAACAGTGAGTTCGGGTGTTTTATAAAATATGTGAATGAGGATATTGTCTATATACCAAACTGAACGATTGTTGTTCTCTACTTCAAAAAACACCTTAGATGTTAAAATGGAAAAAAAGTTATTTTATATTTCTTTGTTTAAATAGTCAACGTATAACATGGACACATAAAAAGCTCATCTTAATTTTAGTGTTAAATTCTGTTTAATGTCTTCGGACCTTTACTGGTTGATGATTTTCTTTATTTGGACCATGCTGATTTTTAATTAGTTATTCCTGGTTTGATCGATTACAAACCATTGTATCTATGACATAATCCAGCCCCTCAGGCATTACAGACATCCTGATTTTATTGTAGGACTTGACATCTTATCTCCACAGCTGCTTCCATAATCATGGTGTCCCTCAGCAAACAGTTCAGACCTGAAGCCCGTAGCGAATCCAATGGGTCCCATGAAGAACGGACAGGACACCCGACCCAAACAGCAGATGCTCTGCTTTCATTAAAACAAGCTGCACAGCCATGTTCCCCGCCTCATCCATCCCTGCCATGCAGCACGGATGCCTTTCATGCTAATCACCTCTTTAGCCTAACCATTGAAATGTCCTGTTTTTATCTGATCATCTGCATTAATCGCTTTTTTGGGGCTATAACCTTCAAAATGATGAGAAATGCAGAAAATGTTACTATATCTGTATATTTTAGGCCAGTTTCAATTTCTAAAACAAACAAACAGAGAAAAAAAAAACTATTTTCATCACAATCTTAGTGCCTGTATACTGTAACAAGACATGATAGCATGTAGCAGCATGTAGCCCCAGCTAAGAGCCAATAACGGCCTACAGTATTGCCCTCTGGAGCTACTGCATCTGCTGCAGACTGTTGCTGTAGGCCTGCTTTTAGAGGTGTTTCAGTCGCTGCGGTAACGACTTCGACGAAAAGAGCCGTCATGTCCAGAAAATCAAAGAACAGCAAACAGAGATGAGCCAAAGGGTGAAGCTCTGGATTTGCAGGTCGCTCTACTTTCCTACCTATAATCCCCCCCCCCAGACGGCTCCTTTTGGAAGTTGATCAAGGCGGGACACACCGGAGGAACCATGTTAGGAACACCTCAGAGGAACCAGAGGATGGAGAGGGAAGTTTGGGCCTCTGAGCTAAGAGGGCCGTCACAATGCCCTTCAAAATTAGAGATACCCACAGGTGGTAGAACTAAGCCTAACTATGTTCTTAACATGAAATGGAGTCTTGGTTTTAAGTATTTCACTACACACATATAGCCTGGCTGTATGAAAGTTACATCAACTTATGTAGATTATAGATAAAAGCTTTGACAGTCTTGAAATTTTGCAAAATCGTGGCCAAGAAGCCACGTTTGAAAAACTGGATGTGAATATCTTAAAGTTTATAACATTTAGAGAACTTTGAACATTCCTAAATAATAGGACATGTATGCTGGTCAAGTTTCCCAGTCATCCAGGTCACAGTCCTTACAAAAAAGTTAAAAAAAACAATCCCCTGGATTGTTTCCAAGATTTTAAAAAGTTTTGCTTCCCATCTAGGGAATTTTTTTCAATTCAAAATGTAAAAGCAGTGAACTCTGCTCTCCAGAGCGAGTAGATTGGTAACCCTGCCTCCTGCTCTCCTCTATCTTGTCTGCTGTCATGATTCATGAAGCGATTATTTCATCCAAATGAAAAATGGAGAACAGAGAAGCAGATCATGGCTTGTCTACAGTGAAAAGAAGGACTGGGTTATTTACTTTGGCCTTTTTGGAAACACAGGAAGGAGCAATCAGCTAAGTGAGCTTAGTGCTTGGAAAAAATCTTTCATTCCTTTAGAGACAGCATGAAAAGTCAGCTGAGTACAAAACATAGAGAGGAAAACAAGAAGAAAAGGGACAAGAAGAGAGGGACACAACCTAGAACAGATAATGGATGTCTATTCTATTAACATTTCTCTATCTGTATAATGGGTCTGTTAAAGCCGGGAATATGCTGTACAACGTTCTGCACGTTTTGGGCTGACTTTCAGCCTGATGGTGCTGAGTAGTGTACAGGGGGTAATGAGGGGCGATCAGCCTCTAACGACCACCTCCCGATCAGGAATCATAAGGTCGAGACAAAATCAAAAATGTTTGAATTCAGTCGGCCGTCGTAAGGTTGTTGTGGGCACATCGCTCAGTGGGCAAACAAGGATTCTTCTTCTTCTTCTTCCTCTCGGACGAAAACACAGAAGCATGGCGGGGGTTCAATGAGTGAAATTGAGTTCTTTCTGTAAAATGGACAGACTGTAGTAGCCATGTTTGCTCAGCCATGTCTTTGTCCTAGTAGGTTGTTGCCTTTTCTTTTTAGGGCTTTTGCACAAAATTGCACAAATTGCCAAGGCAGCGTGTTTCACTCTAGTGAGCTTCCTCTTCTACTGGTTTGGCTTCTGGATAGACGAGTCCGAGTAGCGCCATCTCACTGCGGAGCTGAGTCCCACGTGTTTTTTTTTTAGACGTACAGTGTGAGCAGGTAGATCACATCAGAGCATCGGGTGAGAACAAACATCGTGAGCTGGGAACTTTTAAACCCCGCAGTCTATGTCGTATAGTGTGAGCTGTAGCTGCGTGCAACGATTGAAAACATTGCACAGTGTATGCCCGGCTTTATGTGTTGTCTTTTCAATTCAGAGGGCCCCCTGCCTGTCTTGCCCAGGGCCCCAAATTTCCTAAATCTACCCCTGATGGCAGACCAATGTGTGAGGATGATCACTGCCATTCAAACAAATATCAATAAAAAAAGAAAGAGCAGCAATCCCCTGACGAGGCTGAGTAACACAACAACTCACAAATGGCAGAACAATAAATTAAGACATTTTTACTTGAAAAATTAAAAAAAATAAATATATGATAAGAAAAAAATGACAGCTAGGTCCATTTTCACTGTTTATTTTTGGCTTTTTTATTATCTATTAACAAGGCACAATGCTAAAGGCCTTTAAACAATAATCAAAGAGGATCTGAGCTCACCAGCTGACAAATAATTAAGAGTTGATGTGGCAGCTAGCATGTAGCATTAGCTTGTGCTAGCAATGCCTCCCTGACCTGCTGCCTTTATAACGTCTCTGTTATTTCAGTGAGTAGGACAGACACACACTTGTTCTGTGTAACAGCAGGAGATAAAGCGGAGTTACCTTCGGTGAGGAGCTGGATTCAAACACGGAATGAGTCTTTCTGGAGCTAATGCTGCCTTCCTCAGCAAGCTAAAGCGGCTAGCAGGATAAGAGGGGAAGCTAAGAGTCCAAAGTTCAGTTCCCAGGCAGAAACAGAGCAGCCACGATGTTCAGACATTCCACTGTGGGACAGCCGGTTCTCTCCCATCAGTGCATCACCAACAGATCCCTTCAAAAAGAGTCCAAAGATGAGCAAATGGGAGTACTTCCTGTAGCTGTCAGGCCGGTTTTGGTAAACACACTGACGTGGAAATGCTGTGCAGCGTCACCTAACATGACGCTCGACGTTTGATTGACATCTTCAGCAAACTGGACTCACAGATGTAAAATATTTCGCCTTGCCTTAAGAAATAAAGAATTATGACCATCTGTAATATCTGTATTAATTTTTTGTAATGATACGTAGATGTGAGTGAGTGTATTTGATTTTGTTCTTTTGTAGAATGTCATATTGGTGGGGCGGGACAAAGCGGGCAGAGAGCAGCAAAGGTAGGTTGATCCTGCGTACTGCTGACAGGTCTACCTGCATTTCACTGAGGCTGCAATCTGTTTATAATCCTGTTTAAACCCTTTGGAATCACATTTATTAGTTTATTGCTTAGATTGAATTATCTGTGTTTGTATTTTCTGTAAGTTTTAGTTTTTTTTCCCCATATGCTACTCTCTCTATCCTATCTAGGATATATAAATAAATAGAATCATAACACTTATTTAAAAACTTTATTTTACCCGAAAAGAAAAAAAAAATCTCCTGTAGCCACCTTTTCACTGAATTATCCACTGCTTATCTGCTTATATCTAGTTCCCTACAATTAGGGATGAGTATTGGCACAGGTGTTGCCATACAGTTCAATTCAGTTTATTTCTATAGCACCAATTCACAACACATCATCAACAGTTGATTGCATCAACTCATTGACTTGAAGGTAATCCCTCACACTAAGCATGCTTGTAGCGACAGTGGAGAGGAAAAACTCCCTTTTAACAGGAAGGAACCTCCAGCAGAACCAGGCTCAGTGTGAGCGGCCATCTGCTGAGGCCGACTGGGGTTCAAGGAGACAGAAGCAGAGATAGAAGAAGAAGCAGAAATACAAAAGGAACTTGTCAACCAGCTCCACAGGCGGCCCCGTCCAGGAAACTCACAGCCAGGCAGACGAGCTCTGAGCCAGCTCCCACGTCAGAGGATGAAAGGAGTACATCCATTTAGTCACAGTTAGAGAAACAGGACTACACTGAAAAACAGGCCAAGCTCCAACATATATAAACAAAGGTGCTGATGGCAGCAGCACAGCTGAGAGAGCAGAATGTTAGAGATTAAATTAACAGATTCTACAGTGTGAGAATAGAGATAGAATTAAGCACAATGATGAAATAGGGGTCCCTATGTCCTCCAGCAGTCTAAGCCTATAGCAGCATAACTATAGAGATAGCTCAGGATAACCTGAGCCACCCTAACTATAAGCTTTATCAAAAGGAAAGTTTTAAGCCTAGCCTTAAAAGTAGACAGGGTGTCTGCCTCACGGACTAAAATTG
>NW_015151281.1:37399-45634 GCF_000732505.1 Cyprinodon variegatus | reverse complement strand
TCTGCATTCAGAAGCATAAAGTTAAGAGTCAGACAGGTTTTTATGTCTTCAAGGCATGCCTGCAATCTATGTACCACCAGCACCAACATGACCCTGATGGCTGCATGGATAGATGGATGGATGGATTTTGTTCATAGGAAATATCACATTCTTTTAAAAGTTTCTTATCTATATCTTTTGGCTAAAACAGCCATCATCTTTCAAGCTAAACTGAAGACTGTACAGTGAGGAAAATAAGTATTTAAGTACCCTGCTATTTTGCAAGTTCTTCTAAACATCAGGTGTCTGAAATTGTCTGGAGGGGTCTGAAAGGGGGGTCTGATGAAGACATAATCTAAAGAAATAATAATCCTGAAATAAAGATATACTGTTTTTTTTAAAACTATTTATTTGTATGATGCAGCTGCAAATAAGTATTTGATCACCTGTCTATCAGCAAGAATTCTGACCCTAAAAGACCTGTTACTCTGCCCTCAAACTGTCAACCTCCACTACATTTCTATATCCTAAATTAGATGCTTTGAGGTGGTTAGCTGCATACAGACAGCTGTCTAAGTACTAACATGGCCAAGACCAAAGAGCTGTCCAAAAACACTAGAGGCTAAATTGTAGACACCCACAAGGCTTGAACGGGCTACGGGGAAATTACCAAGCAGCTTGGTGATAAAAGGTCCATTGTTGGAGCAATGATTAGGAAATGTTAGAAGCTAAACATGACTGTCAATCTCCCACGGCATGGGGCTCCATGCAAGATCCTACCTGGTGGGGCCTCAATGATCCTAAGAAAGGTGCAAAACCAGCCCAGAAATTGGGGAGGAGTTGGTCAATGACCTGAAAACAGGAGTGGGCCAAAATCCCTCCTGCAGTGTGTCCAAACCTGGTGAGGAAACAAGGCTAACATACATATACATTTTTAAAATTCTGTTTCACTTACTCTCTTCTCTGTTTTACTGAGCAGTGCTGCAGAGTGCAAAAGCTTAGTTTATTCCCCTTCACAGGTTGATGATTTTGTTGATAGTTTTGCTAGTTATCTGCGTACTGCCTTAGACAATGCAGCCCATTTTAAAATAAAAAACTGCTAAAAATAGAAAGCTTGCTCCTTGGTTTAATGCAGAGCTGCGCATTTTGAAGCAAAATGCTTGGAAACTGGAGAGAAAATATCACTCCACAGGCCTGCGGGAGTCCTTCCTAGTCTGGAAAAATTGTTAACTGCTGTATTAGAGGAACCTTTGTGAAGCAAGAGCAGCATATTTCTCCTCATTAATAGAGGACAAGATGAATAATCCTAGATTTCTTTTTATACAGTTGCCAAACTCACCCAGAGCCATAGCTTAGATGAACCACCCATTCCACCTGCTCTTAGCAGTAATGATTTAATGGGATTCTTTATAAATAAGACTGAGCTTATTAAGACATCATTAGCACTCCTCTACAATTGGTTTATCTCTGGAAGGTGAGGCAGCATCTGAGGTAGCCATAGAACCTAAACCAATGAACAATGTATCATGTTTGGTTTCAGGTTCCTAACCCACATGCAGAACACTCATCAGACAGGGAAAAAGTTCAAAGTTTTATTGAATAAACACTGTACAGAATATAAACTGTTCCAGGGGATAATCAGATCCAGGACTGGTCACGACTGGGTATACTGTTCTGGAGTTTGAGCAGAGCGGCAGAGAGGGGGAACCAGGAGGGTCCAGAGGCTGTCAGCAGGCTGAGGGCTTGGCGGAGGTAGACCTTGGTTTGAGTGCTTGCAGATCACAGGTTTGAGTTTCCCTTTCAGATTCTTCAGAGAGCGGGCAGGCAGGTCTTTGACAGGTTTGATTCTCCAGGGTTCTTCAGAGATCAGACAGACAGATTTCCAACAGAGAAACTCTTCAGGGTTTCTGGTTTCAGGCAGTTTCTACCTGGGAAGCAGAGAGGACAAAACAGATTAGGTTCAGGTTCAGGTTTTCTGGGAGTCAAAGATTCAGACAGGCAGGTTGGCTCAGGCTTGCTAACCATAACTGGCAAACACTCTGGCGCCGGAGTGAAGCTCTCCACCTCCTTAAGTAGGGACCTCTTGATGAGCAGATGGAAAACAGGTGTTGCAGGTGAGCACAAACCCTCAGGAAGGGATCCTTGGCGCCCTCTGGTGGGCAAGCCTCTGGATCCCAACACAATGTCCAACTCCGTCAATTGGCAAAGCCAATTGTGCAACATCGATAAATAGTTTGCACTCCAGAAACACTTTTACCCCATTTACACTACCCTTGAAAAACCGTGCCAAGACCGGTCTGAGCTCAGTAACTGAGATAACTTATCGTGTGTAAATGGAAAGCAAACTCAACTGAACCAAGATAGACACAACCGAACCGAGCTAACTGCAGACCAGTTCCAGAGGTGGGCTCGGCTCGGTTTTTTCCCTGGCTCGGTTCTCTGATAACAAGAGCACATGAGCAAAACGCGTCATCTCTGTCTGGCTGCACATCCCGATTCACACTCCATTCCAGTAGTTGGCGGTAACGCCCCTCAGGAAGTTGCTTGCCAACCAACACAAAACAGAAGAAGAACAACAACTATAAACAACAATCGAAATCTTCTCCACCCAACATTTTAAATAATAACACCGAAGTACAACAATAATAATCAAGCATAACTTTCTTTTTTGCCATTTTGATTTGCTTGATTCCCTCCTTCTTCGTCTTCTTCTTCTTGTGTTTTATGGCGGTTGGCAAACAACTTTTGGTGCATTACCGCCACCAACTGCTTGATTTCCTCCTTCTTCGTCTTCTTCTTGTGTTTTATGGCGGTTGGCAAACAACTTTTGGTGCATTACCACCACAAACTGCTTGATTTCTTCCTTCAATAGTGGCAGTAATACCGCAGATCGTCACTAGGAGGCCAGGGGTCGAGGAACCGAGATAGCGTGATGTGTAAACGGTCGTCAGAACCGAGCTCCTCCTAGTTAACTGATCCAAGCTCTGACTGGTCTCGGAGGGGATCGGTTTTTCAAGGGTAGTGTAAATGGGGTATTTATGTAAAGGAACAAAAATCACGTTTAATCCCATACCCCGAATCGTAACACAGGCACCTGTCTCAGACTCTGCCGAGAACAGCACACATCAGCTCTAATGAAATAGTCAAACGCCGCAGTGTCTCTCAGAACCTT
Organism: Cyprinodon variegatus; assembly: GCF_000732505.1. Taxonomy (NCBI): domain Eukaryota; kingdom Metazoa; phylum Chordata; class Actinopteri; order Cyprinodontiformes; family Cyprinodontidae; genus Cyprinodon; species Cyprinodon variegatus. The sequence continues at coordinate 42,483 of NW_015151281.1, read as the reverse complement.
AACTCGAACCTTTCCCCCGCTGTTTGGCAGTGACACATACCCCACACCAATGAAAGGCAGAAACGAGACGCTTACTTCCGAAGACCGAGCGTCCCTCGTGTCCGTCAAAGCGGCGCAACCAAGCCAACTCCACTTGGAGCAGTTTGAAACTTTTTCATTTCAAATTTAAGTTGATGACAATTTGCTTTAATGTGACCACGTCGGTGACAGTAATAACAAACCTGATCATCATCCCGAACACCCAGGCTTTTAAACTGTCTTTTCTCATCCTGATTAGTGAGACCACCCTGATCAATCCGGCTCACATGATCTTGGCGCTGATGGTTTGGTTTTTTTCCTTTGCTCCTTGCTCCCTGTCTAATTGGTTCTGCGGCTGATTATCGCCGATCATTTCCACCTGGTTCCTCTACTATTTAAGTTGTGTGTTTGCCTCCCATCAGCGGCAGGTTATTCAAGTGTTTTGGTGAGACATTTCCTGTCAATCTTTAGTCTGTCTGTTTTCCTGATTTTGACCAGTTTCTGCCCTAAGGATCTCGAGTTTTGCCTTGCCCCTTTCTGCTCTGTTTGTCGTATCTGCTCTTGGATTCTACCGGCTTCTGAATCTGGAACTGTCTTCGGACTTCGGCCTTGGATTTCCCTTCTGGACTCAGTTGCTGCTCTGTGTCGGCTGGTGCCTGCTGAGCTCGCTCTTTAGGAACTCTGGGGCGTTGCCCGCCGCAAATGCGGTCAAACCTCCCTCCCGGATTCTGCTGTGTTCTCCGCCAACGGACTGAACTTTGAATCAGGTCAGTGACTTTGCTCCAAGTCGTATTCAGCTCCACATCCAGTCACTGACCTGTATTCTCCTGTCCCTGCAGAGATCCGCCCCGCAGCAGACGAGTAGCCCTGCGCACCTGTTTGTTAAATAAACACTTTGAACTTTCCCACTGCCTGTCTCGCCTTGAATTCTGGGTCCAAGATCATTACAGTTTCGCCCTAAAACTGTTTTGAAAGCCACATGATCTGAATAATCCTTTTGAGTCAACACATAATTGTCTGCCATCACTGCAGCCTCAGACACATTCCTAGCTTTCTGCTCATTAATGTAAGTTGCGATTATTTTCGGTAGGCCACTTTTAAATTCCACCAACAAAATCAGATCATGCAGCTGACAAAGTTCTTAACATTTTGTTAAGCACACCAACGATCAAATAAAGCAGTTTTAACACAACCAAATTCGGTATAGCTTTGATGGTCTGCCTTTTTACAGTGGCGGGACTCAGTCTATAGGCCTCAGGCACAACCTCATAGGCTTTTTCTACTGCTCTCTTCACATTATCATAATCTAAACTGTCACTGGGTGACAGCGAAGCATAGGCTTCCTGTGCTTTCCCAGTAAATACACACTGTAAAAGCAAAGGCCAAACATCCCGAGGCCACTTCAGTGTTTTTGCCACATGCTCTAACAAAATGAAATACGTATCTACATCCAACTCTGAAAACGGTGGAATCAGACGAATACATTTGATTACATCAAATACTGCCTCCGCAGATCTGCTTTCCTGATCAACAGAAACGTGCGCCAAGTTGCGTTTCGCAGCCGCCTCCAGCTCCAATTTGCGCATCTCAACTTGCTGCAGCTCTAAACGACGCAACTCCAACTCCATTTTACGTACCTCATCATGAGGCACCCAAACTTCACCTTGAGTGGTTGGTTGAGGAGTTTGCACGTTTTCTCAACCAATGCTACATACACTTGCCTTTTAATAACCTTTTTTTTCTTGTTTAACCACAGCTTTTTAAACTGAGAGCCAATGGTTCTGAGATTGTTTTTAGTAGCAGCACTTAACTTGTCCAGAGAAGGTTCAGCTACAAAGTCTTCCATATCAAACTCTATTTCTACGCAAAACTGCAAATACACGCCTCGGATAGAAAAAATAAAAAACAAAACCTCAAACAGCAAATACAGTGTGAAGTGAAAGTAAATTGAAACTATTGCATCACTGGCCCAAAGTAACCATATCTCCACTATTCTTTGCCTCCCTGCCACTACTCACCTATCTAATCCCTGGCTCTCCATGTGGCTCGGCGGTGGGATTATTAAGCACTATACCAGCAAGAAATTAATCTTCTGGATTGCCCCAGAGATCACTGCTCGCAAAGTGAACGACAACCGCAAACCCCCAAGGCACTAACAAAAACAACAAACAGGTGCAGTCTAAGATGGCAGCACCTCTAACAGGAAACGCATGACTTAAAAAATAAATAAATAAATAAATTTAAAAAAAAAAGCATTGATGCAAATGCCCCCCAGAAAAAAAACTTCACTCACCTGTATATTGGGTCACCAAATCGACAACCTCTATACAGTAGAAATTTTGTTTTCGGACAAGCCCCCATTTGTTATGGCCCGGCTCCCACTGTCGCAGCAAAACAGGGAGTATACAGCAACCAGAAACGTTTTTAGCCATTCAGAGGCATTTATTAAATACATGAATGAGCGACAGGCAGCCAACGATGTGCTTCCAGCAGGTGCTCACTCTGCCTGGTCCTCTCTCTCTGCCAACAGATTCCAGATCTCTGGACCCGACTGATCCCAGGACTCAGCTGCGGTCCTAGCCCTGGTTGGTCCCTTGGATCAATCCTGGTTCTCCCTAGTCCCCCCTGGAGCCACTGGTGTGTGTAGACTCCTTCAGTGACACCTCCTTCCACGGTGCCACACAACCTTGATTATGAACGGCACTCCTTAACTACCATCCAAGTGGCCACGTAATTAGAAGCACCTCCCACAATCAAGGACCTGCAATGAATAAACAATTAGCAGCCACCTGCCACACAGCAGGGATGTTACAGTGGCTAAGAAAGATGGCTCCCTTCACCCATGTATTGACTACCGCGGGCTTAATGGTATAACGGTTAAAAATAAATACCCCCTTCCACTCCTTTCCTCCGCTCTCAAACCGGTCCAATCTGCTACGATTTTTTCTAAACGAGATCTGCGTAATGCTTACCACCTGGTCTGGATCTGCTGTGGGGACGAGTGGAAAACAGCGTTCAAGACACTGGACCATTTAGAGTATTTAGTCATGCCTTTTGGACTCTGCAATGCTCCTGCTGTTTTCCAATCCCTAGTTAATGATGTCCGTGATTTCCTCAACCTCTTTTTTTTCGTGTATCTGGATGACATTCTTATTTACCGTACTCACGCAACCTCTGCAAGCACCAGCACCATGTCTGCTTTGTCCTCCTGCACTTCCTGGAAAATAGACTTTTTGGGAAAGCTGAAAAGTGTGAGTTTCACCATTCATCCGTTAGCTTCCCGAGTCTTGTTGTCGGAAAATTTTATTTTTGTTCTTTCCTTCTCAGTATATTGATGTATGCTATGTACTCTCTAAAAATGTTTTTCTCTCAGCTAGTTTTTCTCACTTGCAAGGCCACAAAATATCTGAGTGGAAGATGGTTATAGACAAGACATAACTTTTTCCTATAACAAAATCACAAACTTTTTCAAGGTAACTGTTTAACCAGTGTCTATTATTGTTTTGACTCTGCCTTAAAAGTAAGAGAACAACTTTGTCTAGGTTAGAACTTGACAGACCATCATGCTATTGATGTGAATGTCTTGTTCTCGTTTACTTTGCAAAGTAAATAAAGTGCCAACTAAGTAAATCCATCGATCTCCTTTATTTAACGGGACTAAACAGTTGAAAACTTTTTTTCCCACAACAGTCTCATCCTTGGAGGGGGGGGGGGGGCAGGTCCGGTCTGACCCTGACAAAATCAAAGCCGTCTTGGATTGGCCTGTGCCCGAGACCAGTAGAGATCTTCAGCGGTTTCTCGGCTTTGCAAACTTCTACTGTCGCTTCATCCATGGATACAGTCAGATCCCCGCCGCCCTTTATGCTCTCACGTCAGTCAAGACCCTGTTCAGGTGGAAGCAGAAGTAGCCTTCAATGTTCTTAAGGACAGGTTTTCCAGTACACCGGTTCTCGTGCACCCTGATCCCTAAAAGCAGTTCATATTTGAATTTGACGCCTCAGACACAGGAGTTGGAGCATTATTATCCCAGAACTCTGACCAGGACCAGAAGCTTCACCCTTGCGCTTTCCTCGCCCGTCGTTTTTCCCCAGCAAAGCAAAACTAAGATGTGGGCGACAGAGAGTTCTTAGCCATAAAACTTGCCCTGGAGGAGTGGCGCCATTGGCTTGAGGGGTCCGAGAAGCCAGTACAGATATGGACAGACGACAAAAACTTGGCCTATTTGCAAACAGCCAAACGGGTAAACCCCAGACAGGCTCGGTGGTCCCTTTTCACGTTTCAACCTAAACATCTCCTACCGCCTCAATGGTCAGACAGAACGGCTGAACCAGGAGCTGGAGACTGCTCTCCGTTGCCTTACCTCCTCCAATCCCTCCGACTGGTGTCAATACCTTCCCTTGGTCGAATATGCCCACAATAGTCATGTCTGCACTGCCACTGGTATCTCCCCCTGTGAGGCCTCTCTGGGGTATCAACCACCCCTCCTACCCGATGACCACAAGGAGATAGCAGTACCATCCATCGACCATCACATCCGCAAATGTAGACAGATTTTGACCCAGACCATGAACAGTGCCCTGAACCAAACTACCAAACAAAACCGTTGCTTTGCTGACCGGAGACGTGTTCCAGCTCCCACCTATCACCCCGGTCAAAAGGTCTGGTTATCCACCCAAGATCTGCTGTCCAGATCCACCAATCGGAAGTTATCACGACGCTTCACTGACCCCTACGAGATCATCTCTGTCCTCAGCCCCACGACTATCCGACTCCGTCTCCTCTCACACTCCAGGACCCATCCGACCCTCCACTTGTCAGAAATCAAGCCTGCCCTCACAAGCCAGCTTGGCCCTCCGGCTGAGCCCCCTCCTCCCATCCTAGACCTCCTGGGGCATGGGGTCCAGAGAATCGTGTCCTCCCGTCGGCGTGGTAGAAGGTACCAGTACCTAGTCTACTGGGTGGGCTCGGTTCCTGCTTCCTCCTTCTCGGACCGATCCTTAGTTGACTCCCTTCTCTCCTCCAGTCCTTCCACGTCTTCTTTGAGGTCGCGGGGTGGCAACCGTTGG